>NC_077227.1:227248488-227485988 GCF_027887165.1 Monodelphis domestica | reverse complement strand
GGAATGGGATGAAATCTTGGTTCTCTTATTAATTTCTGGGCCTTGCCTAAGTCTCTTCCCCTCCTCACATGTACTTTCCTCATCTGTGATGAGGGAGGTTTGGGTTAGATGACCTCTAAGTTCCCTCTCAAGTCTAAACCTCTCTATTCCCCTGATTTCTCTTTTACTGACTCCTTCACAACTTTCTCTTTCCACAATACCGTGGAGTCTTTACAAGGAAGTAAGGAGGAAAACAGTATGAAGAGTTGAAAGGAAGGAAAAGTCAGAGAAGGGAGAGAGAAAGAGAAACAGAGTACAGAGAATGGTAAGGATTAGAGGGTAGATAATATTTATCCAGAGACTATAAACCATCATTGCAAAGCAAGGCACCTAATTGCCAATATGCTGGATTTATCTAAAGAAAAGTAAGCCTTCTCTGGCCCCGAAGAATGAGACTAAGAGCAAAAGTAATGGGAGTGTTTTTGACAAGAAGGATCATTTCTTCCTCCAAAGTCAAATGAAAGGAGAAAAGATTAGGGGAGTGATGTCTGAAGTGTGGAATTGAGAAGGAACTTGTGATGTGTGGCCTCAATTTTTCTGTGAAGTATGTGGGAAGGGAAAAGGAAGGGAGGGAATAAACTTTCTTAAAACACCTACTATGTTCCAGGCACGGTGCTAACTACATTTTTACAAATGTTATTTTATTCAATCTGGAAGTGGAAGGGTATGGGTGGGAGAGCATGGTGTGGGTGGCTTGGGGAGAGAAGAGAAGGATTGGAATAAGCATAGGACAATACTTTGGATGTAGAAGAAGCTTAATAAATATTTCTTGAAAGAATGAATCCATGAATTATTGAATAAATCATTGAATGTACTAACATAGGTTCTATCCCACCAGTAGTCATGAATCATTGTATAGCCTAATGACTTTATATAGCATTGCTGAGTTGGAAGGGGCCTTAACTGCTCATCTAATCTAATCTCTATCTAAAGTGTGAACTGATTCACTCCTATGAGGGCAATTCATTGAGAGAAGGGATTATTTTATTCATCGTAGTTGTGTCCCTAACCCTTCTCACACAGCGTCGGACACAGAGTAGGTGCTCAATACTGATTGATTACACCATAATATTCCAGCCTTTTAGAACTTCTAATCTATACGTGCTAATTAAATGCCACGTTATAGGAACATTGCACCTACTTTAGCAAACCTTAGGGAAGACAATGTCCTTACTCTAATAACCGAGAGATCTGTGATGCAGGTGGTGTCAGTGCTCCTTCTAAAACGTGAATTATGAATTCTATGAATTAGTGGATTTTGAGAGTTTCTACTAACAAAAGACTCATCATTTAGTAGTCAGTTAGACTGGTTTCTAGATATTAAGCATAAAATTCATCAGTGTGCCTATTGCTGAAGGCTTTCCAATTTGTTAGAGTCTTTTGGGGGATGAGTTCAACTGAAATAAGCTTTGAGATCCCAAAGTCATCTTCATCTCATGATGAGGCATTGTAAAAAGGCATATAATAAAATCAAAGCACATTGATATATACCCTCTGTTGGTCCATATGCTTCCTTATATGCAAGAATTATTGTCTTTGGCCAAGGAGGCCAAGGAGTGAAGTAGGAGCCTGAGATGTTACCTAATGGACAAAAAGGTATTCAGAAGGTAATAGGTGCCCTAGGATCTGTCCCTTTGTGGACAAGAAGTGAGAGTGTGGACAGAAGCCTGGAGATCTGTCCCTCCAATGGCCATGAAGCATTAGAGAGTGTGCAGAGGGTTCAGAAAGGATCATGGTGGATTAAGGGAACTGGGATGGGCATTGTGTTATTTTCTATATACAGATATAGATACATCAGTCAGAGAATTCAATATCACATATTATGTATTCAAGTGGTCAGTTAGTTGGCTAATCAAAATCGGGGAATATCACACATATAGCCTACAACCTGGCAAAATACTTAAAAAATAAACTACCTTTTAAAGTGATAACATTAATAAGTCATAGCAGTACCAAAACTTTTCGTCCAATCCAACAACTATTTAAATAACTTGGAGCACTGGGTGAAAATTGCAGAGAGGTCAGTTTCCACAGCACACGAGAAAGAAACTTCCTGACATTTAAAGCCATACAGATGTAGAATAGGCTGCCTTCAAGAGGAGACAGGATGACCCCTTGTCGGGGGTGTTGTAGAGGACATTCTTTCTCATGTAGTGGTGAGACTAGAAGGCCTCTGAAGACCTTTCCAACTTTGAGATGATGTGATTCTATGACCTATAGAAGGTTTGGAGTTAGAGAATGTACCAATGATTTCTTTTTTATTTTATTTTATTGTCACACAAAACATACTTCCATATTGGTCACTGTTATAAGAGCAAACTCATACATAACTAAAACCCCAAATAAAACCATAAATACACTGAGGTAAAAGATGACTCCAACAGTTCTTTCTCTGGA
This sequence comes from Monodelphis domestica, assembly GCF_027887165.1. Classification (NCBI taxonomy): domain Eukaryota; kingdom Metazoa; phylum Chordata; class Mammalia; order Didelphimorphia; family Didelphidae; genus Monodelphis; species Monodelphis domestica. The sequence goes on along the minus strand of NC_077227.1, from coordinate 227,483,552 downwards.
GGTGGATAACATTCCCATCATAAGTCCTTCAGATTGTCCAAGATCATTGCATTGCTAAGAGTAGCCAAGTTTTCCAGATAACATTGTCCAATATTGAGGTTATCGTGTCCACTGTTCTCCCAGTTCTGCTTATTTTGCTCTGCATCAGTTCCTAAAGACTTTTCCAGCTTTTTCTGAAATCATCTTGCTTATCATTTGTTATAGCACAATATTATTCCATTACCAACATGTACCACAGTTTGTTCAACCATTCCTCAATTGGACATCCCTTCAATTTCCAATTCTTTGCCACCACAAAAAGAGCTGCTATAAATATTTTTGTATAAGTAGGTCCTTTTTCCTTTTTTATTATCTCTTTGTGATACAGTCCTAGTAGAGTTGTACCGATGATTTCAGTGATATAAGGATAGATTGTATGGTAATAGATAGAAAGATGGAGGAGACAGACATTTATTAAATGCTTGCCATGTGCCAGGTACTATGCCAGGCCTGGATGATACAAATATAAGTAAGAGAGTTCCTACCATCAAGGAGATAACATTTTAAAGGGGGAAGACAACAATGCACTGGAAAACAGCAAGAGTGGGAAAGATACTACTAAGAGTAGGACATTCAGCAAAGAGGTGGAAAAGTCTGGAATGTGATTTGAACATGACTAGGATTGCTCCTGAACTGGAAAGCTGGATTAGAGAATTTTTTATCAGAAAAGCAGGGCCTTAAAGCGATAATAAGGAAAAATACATTACAAAAATATTTATATCTGTGCTTTTTATAGTGGCAAAAATTGGAAAATGAGGGGATGTCCTTCAGTTGGGGAATGGCTGGACAAATTGTGGTATCTGTTGGTGATGGAATACTATTGTGCTGAAAGGAATAAAGAAATGGAGGAATTCCATGTGAACTGAAACAACCTCCAGGAACTGATGCAGAGCGAAAGGAGCAGAACCAGGAGAACATTGTACACAGAGACTGATTGTTGTGGCACAATAGAATGTAATAGAGTTCTCTACTAGCAGCAATGCAATGACCAAGAACAATTCTGAGAGACTTATGAAAATGAATGCTATCGACATCCAGAGGAAGAATTGTGGGAGCAGAAATGCAGAAGAAAAACATATAATTGATTACATGGTCCAATGGGTATATGATTGGAGATTTTGGCTCTAAATGTTCACTCTATTGCAAATATTAATAATATAGAAATAGATTTTGAAAAATGATACATGTAAAACCCAGTGGAATTGCTCATCAGCTCTGGGAGGGGGGAAGGAAAAGGGGAGGGGAAGAACATGAATCATATAACCATGGAAATATATTCTAGATAAATCAATAAATAAAGAAAAGCAGGGCCACAGGGCAGAAGCTTGCCCATGGTGGGAAGGTGGCTGATAAGGGATGAAGGAAAAAACAATCTAGAGTTGGGAGAGGGCAGCCAGGTGGTACAACAGATAGAACAGTGAGTCTGCAATCAAGAAGATCTGAGTTCAAATCCAGCCTCAGACACAACTATGTGATCCTGGGCAAGTCACTTAATCAAGCTTGCCTTGCCTTAGTTTCCTTATCTGTAAAATGAACTAGAGGAGGAAATGGCAAGCCACTTCAGTAAAGCCCAACTGGGATCACAAATTGCTGGAGATGCCTGAAAAACAACTAAAGCAAGTAGGAAGTCTCTAATCAGAAGAATTTTCAAAGGAAATGCCCTTTGCCAATGTCGGTCAGCACCTCTTCTGCAAACTATGGTTCTAGAGATTTGCCTAGAGCATCAAGAAAACAAGTGACTTGTCTAGAGCCATAATAAAAGACATTTTTAAAGGTGCAGAGAGAGAGGGGAAAGAAGCTTTAGAAAGGTACACAAATGGCAGTTTGTTACTATTTTTTAAAATCAATACCAATGTTTGAGGCAAGGGAAAGGAAAGGGGAGAAGTAGCCCCAAAAGACTGTCCTAGAGATCTGTGGATAGATAGGTATTAGCACTTGTTTATTTATTTATTTTTAAATTTTATCTTTATTTTATTTCAATAACAAATTTACACATAAGTTTTCCAAAGGTATATGATTCATGTTGTTTCCCTCCCCCTTCCTGGGGCTGACAAGCAACCCCACTGGATTATACATGTATTATCACTCAAATGTTTATTTATTATGAATATTTGTCAACTGATAAATATTAGTGCCCAGAGAAGAAGAGATAAACCAGGTCCCTGAACTCTGGAGTAGCATCAGTTGCTTCCTCAGACAAATATCTCCTGGTGAAGAGGCTCTCCTCCCTTCTTCTCCTTTATTTTTCCTTTCTCCTCTTGTATTTTCTCTCTCCTTCCTTCCCTCTTTCCCTCTCCCTCTATCCTCTTTTCCCTGTCTTCTTCTCAGCTTTCCTTCCTTCCCTTGCTGCTGGAGGTTGGCAGCTAACAGGAGGGATTCCAGAGGAAATGAAAACCAATGGGAGGAGGTTTCCAGCTTAACCCCTCCTTCCCCCATCTCCAACCCTCTTCAAGGTCAGGGCCAGGTTGTGCTGCCCCTGGGGGCCTTTGTCTCTCCCTGCTCAAACCATGTTCATCCCTATGTACATGTGAAAGGGAGAATTAACAATAGGGCCTTCCGCCTGTCCTCCTCCAGAGCTCCAGGGCACTGGGAAGTGGTCTAAGAGGAAAGGCCTGGGAATGATATATCATTTTCTGCTGTGAGCATGTCAAACCGGGACAGCCACTGAAAACCTGTCTCCGCATGATTTCCCAGCATGCAGACAGGGACCAGCTGGGGGACCACTCAGCACAGGACAGCTCAGGCCCTGACAGCTCTCTCTGGGAAAATCCATAATGGTCTGCCCATGATGGGTTTGTCCCTTGAGTGAGGGGGCTTGGAAAGAGTTTAAGACCAAATAAAACAAGTACCAAAGGTTTTCTCAGCTTTCCTTGCTTACCAGGAAGAGCAATACAGTTTATACATAAATTAGAGACTTAGAAGGACCTGGGTCCATCAGTCAGTCAGCAAACATTTATCACAAGATTTCTATGTGCCAGGGCACTGTTCTGAGTGTTGGGAATACAAGAAAAGGCAAAATTTGTGCTGCCCCATAGGAGCTTGCATTCTAATAAAAGAGAGAACCAGAACAATTGTCATTGTTTCCATCATGTCTGGCTCTTGGTGACCCCATTTGGGGGTTTCTTGGCAGAGATAATGGAGTGGTTTGCCATTTCCTTCTCCAGCTCTTTTGGCAGAGAAGGAAATTGAAGTAAATAGAGTTAAGTGACTTCTCAGGATCACTTGTAAGTCTCTGAGACCATACTTGAACTCAGGAAGAGGAGTCTTCCTGACTTCAGGCTTAATGTTCTATCCACTGTGCCACCTAACTGTGCCATAGAAAAAATTAGGTAGATAAGAAATATGTGCAGAATAGATAGAAGGCATCATCCTAAGAGAGGAAAGCATTAGCATCTGAGGAGTACCTAGTAAGGCCTCCTAGAGTAGACAGGATTTGAGCTGAGTCTAGAAGGAAGGAAAATGTTAGAATAGAAACTGTTAAGAACAAGAAGGGACCTTAGAATATAGAATGTTAGAGCTAGAAGGAGGCACCTCAGAATGAAAAAGATGGTCACATCTGGAAGGAACCTTAAACATCATCTACTATTACCTGCTTATTTTTCAGAGGAAGAAACTGAGATCCAGAGAGGGAAAGTGAGATCATAGAACCAGTAAATTACAGAGCTGAAAGTAAAATCCATATCTTTGAAATCCCATGCTAGTACTCCTATCATATGTAAACATGGATTTTCTAGAAGCATAGTATTTAGCAATGTATTCTATGGAAGATCACTTGGTCAATCAGCATGTGCTAAGCACCTACTATGCGCCAAGCATTATAGTAGGTGCTGGGGACATAAGCACAAAAAATGGAACAAGCTTTACTCAACAGGAGCTTATATTCTCATGAGATAGAAAACAAGCAAATATAAATATGTTTATATAGAGACATATATATCTTGATATATTACATGTATATCTCTCTTGAGATATATGTTTTACACACACACATATCCATGAACTCTAAGCATGTGAAGACTTCTGCCACTAGAGAGGATGAAAACAACTTGGTTCTATGGCCATGAAGATGAATGAAGCCAAGTGCTGTGGAGTGGTTAGGGCTTGATCAGATTTCAAAGACACCAAAGTCATCCATTGCATCCTGGGTAATCACCAATCACCCTGACTTTTAACTTGCCATTGAACTTCAATGGTTCTGGAAGAGAGAGTGAGGCTGACAATTTTCTGTAACTCTGCCTCACTTAAATCAAATTCACACTCAAGTCAAGACATCACCCCATGAAACCATTGGTCCTCCTAGTAACAAAGGACAAACAATAACCAATAAATAAATAAATACATATATATATACATATATATATATATATATATATATATATATATATATATAAATGTAAGGCTAAGTGATAAGGGATAGAGAGAAATGCATGGATTGTCTTTAAGAGGAAAGGAGGAAAATTTAGACCTGGGAGTCTAAATTCAAACCCTGGGAGATTCTAGAAGGAGAGGAGGATCGTGGGAGTTTACTGGGTTTAACAGTTTCTCCTGATCTGGCTTTCCTCTGAGCTGGTAAGGAGGATCTTTGCTATGGAATCCCCTGGGAAAAGACTAATCTTATGGAAAGGTTAGGAAATTCCTGGGTTGGAGAGCTGCCTTGGAGATCTGCCTTTTCCTGAAGTATAGAGATCAACCTGTCAGAGATCAACATATCAAAAACAACTTGATTAAGGTAAACCCAAGGATTTTGTCACCTGGGACTTTGGGTTTACTTAGGAAGCCAATCTAGGCTTTGTTACCCAAAGGACTCAGTACATCTGTGAGTCCTGTATCCTCAGCCTTTTAAAGACAAATCTGTAGTATATAGTCAGATAGCTTTTGGGGTCTAGATAAGATCAGGGAGTGAATAGGAAGGGTTTGAGAAGACCAGAAGAACAAACCCTGAGAGGGGGAGTGTAGATTGGTGGGAGGAGTTATAGTTGTATAGATTTAGGACTTTATTTATTATTTCCCTACTCTCAATAAACTTTTTTTAAAAAAAATAATTGCAAGGGTTGTGCTTCACTGGCCCTGGGAGGTTCCTAGTTAGTGTTTTTTCCCATTACCAATTCCTCTAGGTCCTTTCCATTAAACCATCTCCTTTTGGTGGTAGCTTTCTCTTTCATATATATATATATATATATATATATATATATATATATATACATACACACAGAAACAGAGAGAGAAAGCAAGGGGCACTGGCAGTTGGGAGTATCAGAAAAGGCTTCATACAGAACATGTTGCTTAAGCTTCATCTTAAAGGAAGAGATGAATGCTATAAGGAAGAGCTAAGGAGGGAGTGAATTTTAGGAATAGGGGGTTGCCAGTGCAAAAATGGGAGATAAAATGCCAAGAATAGGGACCAGTGAGAAGGCCAGTTTGGCTAGATTCCAGACTGCAGGATAGGGAGTAATTGTCCAGTCAGCTAGAGATAGGTTGGGTTAGGTTATATAGGGCTTGAAAATCTAAACGAAAAAGTTCCGATTTTATCCTCAATATAATAGAAAGTCACTACAATTGGTTGAGTAGGAAAGCTATATGGCCAGATTGCTACTTAAGGAAGATTATTTTGGCTGCAGTATGGAGGATGGGCTACAATGGCCATGAGACTTGAGGTAAGGAGATCAATTTGGATACTATAGAAAATATCTAGGTGAGAGGTGAAGAGGCCCTAGACTAAGGTAGTAGCTATTTGAGTAGAAAGTATTTGGCTATTGCAAATCACTATTCAATAGAGAAATGCAAATTAGAGCAACCTCTCACTTATCAGACTGGCTAATATAATAAAAAAAGGAAACTGATAAATGTGGAAGAGGATGTGGAAAAATTGGGACTCTAATGCTTTATTGGTGGAGTTGCAAACTGATCCAGCCATTCTGCAGAGCAATTTGGAACGGTGCCCGAAGGATCATAAAACTGTGCATAACTTTGGACTCAGCAACACCACTTAGGTCTGTACCCCAAAGAGATCAAAGATAGGGAAAAGGACATACTTGTACAAAGATATTCATAGCAGCTCTTTTTGTGGTAGCAAAGAATTGGAAACTTGAAGGGATGTTCATCATTTAGGGAATGACTGAAAATGTTGTGGTCTATAATTGTAATGAAATACTGTTGTACCATGGAAAATGAGGAACATGTTGATCACAATCACACATAGAAATGATGGAAAAATGAAGTGAGCAGAACCAGGAGAACATTGTACACAATAATAGAAGTAATGTATAATGATCAATTGTGAATGAGCTAATAATTATCAACAATACAAAGATCTAAGACATTTTCAAGGAACTCAAGATTTAAAGTTTTTTTTTATTATCATAGAGGGAACTGATCAGTTTGAATGCAGATTCTTCACTTTATTTCCTTCATGAATTTTTCTCTAGTATAAGCAATATGTGTCTTCTTTCACATGATGAACATGCAAATATGTAGCACATGTAGAACCTATATCATATTACCTACCATCTCGAGGAAGGGGAAAGAGCAGAAGGGAGGGTGAGAAAATGGATAAAAAAATGTCAGAAAATGATTTTTTAAATATGGAATCTACATGTAGTTGGGAGAATCTGGTAAAAATGGAAAATTTTAAAAATGAAAGTATTTGGCTGCAAGAAATGTTGCAAGGGTAGGAAAAGCAAGATTTTACAATTGAATGGATATGTGGGGTAAGAACATAGGATAATGTCAGAATTACAAACCTGAGATATGGAAGAATAATCGTGCCTTTGACAGAATTAAGGAAGTTTGGAAAATAGAAGGAAGAAAGATAAAAGATTTAAGTTTTAAACATCTTTAATTTAAGATGTTTCTAGGACATCCAGTTTGAAATCTTCAGTAGGCAGATGGTGAAGTTGAAACTCAGGAAAGAGAACAGGGCTGGATACAAAAATATGGGAGTTTTTTGCAAAGATGATAATTAAACCTCTGGGAGTTAATGAGGTGGGAGAAGGGGCAGAATGACAGACAGAGACAGAGGCAGAGAGATAGAGACAGAGAAGAGAGTGATGATAGAGAGAGAGAGAGAGACAAAGAAGGAAAGAGAAATAGAAGTAAAGACAAGCAGGAAGATTGAGACACTCAGAAAGAGAGTTAGATGCTTATTTGGGTATGTGATTTGGGGTTTAGGTTTTAAAGGATTACTCTATTACAAAAATGAACAATATGGAAATAGGTTTTGTGTGATAATACATGTAAAACCCAGTGGAATTACTTGTCAACTCTGGGAGGGGGAAGGAAGAGGGGAGGGAGGCAGCATGAATCATGTAACCTTGGAAAACTTATTTGTAGATTTGTTACTGGAATTAAATAAAGAAAAAAATTTTAAAGAGAAAGCGAGAACCAGAGAGAGAAACCAAAGAGAGAAAGAGAGAGAAAAAAAAATAGAGAGAAGAGGGCTTAGTGTAGTATCTTCACTTAGTAAAGCTTGTGGCTTCTATGAAAGGCTAACATGATAGAAGGACTCAAGCAGAACTATTCACATGTGCAGTTAAATTAAGTTGCTGCTGTAAGATATAATTTAAAGGACCAGGTCTCAACTTAGATGAATCAACTCAAGTTGGTCCAAAATGGTTATGGCTCAGGACCAGTAAAAATCTGAGGTATATAAAGATGAACTAATTTTTAGAAAAAGGAGTATTTACTTTAAAATAGCAATAAAAATGGGGCAGCTAGGTGACTCAGTGGATTGAAAGCCAGGCCCAGAGATAGGAGGTCCTGGGTTCAAGTTTGGCCTCAGACACTTCCTACTTGTGTAACCCTGGGCAAGTCACTTAACCCCTATTGCTTAGCCCTTACCACTCTTCTGCTTTGGAACCAAAAAAAAATAGCATAAAAAATTCAGCAAGGATAGATTCAAGGGGGCCAGCATGGGTCCAGAAGGGGGCAGCTCCCTACACTTCGAAATTTACCATCACGGCTTACCTAGTAAGAAGGCGTTGCCAAGCCTAAGGAATACCAGTTTTATCTAGGCTGAACTTTTTATGCCAATGGTGACCAGGAAATTACATGAATGATTTAACCCTAAGTCCCTTAGGTCAATTAAATCTTGAGAATAAGCCTTTTTGGAGGGAGAAATTAGCTTGGCCAATGTGAAGTAGATGTTACTCCTACCACACTGTTTATCAAGATTCCATAGAGTAAATGCCTGCCCTGGCTGGCAAGTCAGCTCTGGGACCTCTTGCCAGTCTTTGATATAGGAAACCCTGCAAAAGGGCCCTTTGGTATCAGACAGCTCCTAGACTTTACTTGGTCAGATTTTCTTGATGGTTCACCTGATTTGTTCTGGGGCAGATTATATGTTCCATTGCATCATGATTTTCCCTATGTAAATTTATCGTTCTTTCTCAAGAAGACCACCAAGAATGAAAAAGGTACATCTTTCCCCAAAGCGTTTGCCAACAGACCTGAACCTAACCCCGCCCCCCCCCCCCCCCAGTTTATAGATGAGGACATGGAGACCCAGGGAAGTGAAGTGGCTTGTTTAAAGTCATACAGGTAGTAAGGGTCAAAAGAAGGATTTGTATTCATGTCCTCTGAATCCAGAATCTGTGATCTTTCACAGATCCCATAGTAAATTTTTATTGAGATTTATGATTGAAAGGCAGCTAATTGGCACAATAGATGGAATGTTAGACATGAAATCAAAAAGACTCATTTTCCTGACTTCAAATCTGACACAGACACTTCCTTACTAGCTAGGTGACCTTGGACAAGTCACTTAACATGGTTTGCCTCAGTTTTCTCATATGTAAAATGAGCTGGAGAAAGAAATAGCAAACCACTTCAGTATCCTTACCAAGAAAACTCCAAATGGGGTCATGAAGAGTTGTACAGGACTGAAATATGACTGAATCACAACAAACCGGTGAAGTCAAGCTTCCTCAGTTCAGTAAATTGTTTTGGAGTATGAGTCTTTTATTACTAAGGGAACTTAAAGAAACTAGGTGGGTCTACATGCCTTTTTACAAACACATCACCCAGGGAATCGATTCTCCCTTCAATTAAAAAAAATATTTTAAAAATTTTAAAATATTTCCCCATGGTTACATGAGTCATGTTCTCTCCCTTCCCGCTTCACTTCCCCCTCCAAGAACTGACAATCAATTCCACTGGGTTATACATGTGTTATCACTCAAAACCTATTTCCATATTATTCATTTTTGTAATAATCTTTAAAAACCAAAACCCCAAATCATGTACCCATGTAAACAAGTGATAAATGCATGTTTTTCTTCTGCGTTTCTATGCTCACAGTTCTTTCTCGCAATGTGGATAGTGTTCTTTCTCATATGTCCCTGTCTCCCTTCAGTTTGGCTACTGTTGCTTTGGCTTACTGTTGCTCTGGGTAAGACTGGCCCAATGTAAGCTGCAGGATGCTTCCCTTCTCATTTCTGTAGAGTGACCACTGTCACTCCTCAGGATGGTGCATGAATTAGTCTAAATTGTTCATTATCCTAATAGTCTTAGGGGCTAGTGGCTTCTCCAACACTGGAAATCTTGTTCAAGTGGAAGCTGAATGATGAGTTATTAGGATATTGCAGAAGGATTAGACTGATGCTGAAGTAAACGTTGAACTAGATGCCACCTAAGGGCTTTCCAACAATGAGATTCTCTTGATTCTGGCTAAAATAGGTTTCAGATTGTTCAATTCCCAAGTAGAGCAAAGGGAAATGTGTCTTTAATTGGTCATGGCAATTCGCCCAGTAAGCAAGGGGCTTATTCAGGTTACAGCTTCTCAAGTTCCACCTTCAGCCTTTTTGACCCCATCTTAATCTGAGAATTCTAGTGTTTCCCAACCCCACCCCCTTCCAGGCAAACTCCTTCCTTTAGGCTCAAACCTACAGAACTGTCCCTTAAACAATCACCTGGCAGCTTCAACAGCCCCGCTTTTGTCACTATGGGCTGCTCAGACTTTAACCATTTACTAAGCACTGAGGCCTGTGAGTGAAGAGGGGAGAGGGGATCTGCCTCAAGGAAGCCTGCCATTCAGGCAGATGGTGGAATGATTGACTATGAATAGATGCTGTCAGTCTCATAGAATGCCTTTCACAATGGGACTATGTGTCAGCCAGCACGTGACCCATGCCATTCTTCTGGAGACAGAAAACGCCACCCAGCTGTTTCTTCAAGAGTAGATTGGATGGGATTTTTATCTGGATTGGCTAGTAACTCCTAGATTGGTTAAAATATTCCAAGGAGCCAGAGCCTTCTAATCTTTATTTAGTTCCCAGTTTTGTATTGGACCAAGTGATGCTCTTGTTCTCCATCTAGCTCAAAGAAAAATCTATTGAAGAACCCCTTTCTTATCCTCTCTCTCTCTCTCCCTCTCTCCCTCTCTCTCTCTCTCTCTCTCTCTCTCTCTCTCTCTCTCTCTCTCTCTCTCTCTCTCTCTCTCTCTCTCTCTCTCTCTCTCTCTCTCTCCTCCCCGCCCCTCTCCATTTTAGTCTCTACCTGTTTCTATTCTCTGCTTCTCTATATTTATCTCTTTATCTCTCTCTACTTTCCCAAACTTTCTATTCCTGACTGTTTCTCTATTTCTCACTGTTCATTTTCTCACTCTAACTTACTCCTTTCCACTACCCCTTCCCTTTTCATTTTGGGGGAGGGGCTTAGATTTCTTGAAAAATTATAAAATGAGGAGATGATAAAGATCATCTCATTTATTTCTAAGGTCCCTTTCATTTATAGCATTGCATATTCTAAATTTTCTCATTTTATCTTACCACATAGAACATGGAAGAATGAACTCAGCTGGTTAGGATCAGATACGAAGCTTATAGACTGAATCTGCTACACAGCTCATCCTTAGTTCCTCTTTCTAGCATAAGCTATTCCCAGAACCATTTAATAAAAGTTAATATTTAGTTATTACAATTAATAAAATATCGTGACACTGAGTCAAATTATTATTAGTATAATGGTGACAACAATGGGATGAGGGAGGAGATAGTATTGATGAACTGATACTTTTGCCATCTTCACTTATGTATCTGATATTTGTCTGGATGAAATTTATAGAGGATTTACCCTCTTCTTTAAGATGAGACCCCTAGTGGGATGGGAGTAAGATTAGGTTTTGATAAGAACAATATACTTTAGAACCATAGAATGCCATATTTTAAGGGACTTTAATGCCAGGTCATGCCCTGAGCTTAATGGTGCCATAGTCTCAGATAGGTGCTATATCAGATACATAGTCTTTAGGTTCATATGTCCCAGAAGGCTGACTCAGATAGCTGAAGGACATACATTAAACATGTCAAACACAAAGTATTTGAGGGCCAGAGAAGGGGAACATGAACACACATACATACTTGGCTCCCCAGTCCACCTTCCCACAAGTTGTGTACTGGTTGAGGTACACAGAGGCATGCCTATATCTTCAGGGGACCCTAAACAACACAACCACAATATTCCTGAAATGCCAAGACTCAACTGCTCTAAATCTCTCTCCACAGGTAACTAAATATTCCAAAAAATTAGGCAGTCATGACTAGTCAATAACTATTGGCCAGATAACCTACTTTTCCTCTTCTTTAAATGCCCTTCCTATAGGCTGTCCCACTATACTTATAATGGCAGTGCAATGAGGCTCAACTTCTATATGCTCACTTTCCCTTGGGCTTGTTACCTGTTTTTCTGCAACCCCTGGCCATGGTGCTGACATGAATAATGATAGACTATCAAAGAGGGGATCTTGTAGGCCACTAATCCATATTCCTCCAGTTAAGAGTTTAGGAAACTGAGGCTTGAGATGACATATACAAGATTATCAAGCTTGTTAGTGGTGGAATAAAGATTCTAACTCTAATCTTCTTGCCCCGAATCTAGTGCTACTTCTGTGAACTTGGACAAGTCACGTAACCTTTTGAGGTCTCTGTCTTCTTCATTTGTCAAAAAAAGAAATTAAACCAGGTCTCTAATATTCCTTCTATTTTAAAATCCCATGATCTTATGGTCAATTATGGAATACAGACATACTGTTCCAACCTTTCAAATCTAAATCTATCTTCCTATGATCTTATGCTCCCATTTCCTCCTCTTTCCCCAACATGGTACATTTGTCTTCTAGAATATAGATATTCTCACATGATGGATAGGGCTTGTCTAACACTCTATTTTTAAGAATTGGGTGGCCAGCATTTCATTCTTCCCTCAACTAGTCTATCTCACAATTTGAAATCTCTTTCCATCCTCCTGACCCCAGTATAGTTGCTCCAAAGTAGTCTGAAATGCATCAAGAATATAAATGTCTTTTTATTTCAATTCATAACCTAATTCCACAAGCATAGATTAAGCATCTATTCTATGCTGGCCACTAAAGATACTGGTATTCCACTAGAGATTTTATAGAGTGGATTCTTGGTTAAAAATAAGTTAGACTAAATGGCCCCTGAGATTTTGAGATTCCTTGAGATTCCAAGCAATCACTTCTCTGGGCTATGGTAGGCAGAGGCACATAGAATAATGAGAACATAGACCTATAGTTGTTAGAGCATCAGAAACCATCTACTCCAACTTTCTGATTTCACAGATAAGGAAAATGTCACCTATGGACATTAAGTGACTTGCCTAAGCTAAATATTAGTAAATATTTAGTAAATATTAGAGATGTAATATGAAGACTCCCTAGGGCTCTTTCCACTATATACCAATGCCTTCTATATTCAACTATTCAATGGAGCCTCTGAGGCTGAGATGCAAGAGAGTGTAGATTGATTCTCTGCTGCTTGTACTAATTTTGGTGTGACAATCAATATCAAGAAATCAGAGGTTCTCCACCATCCATACCTAGAACCACTGGTTCCAGTAAATGAAATTTTGAATGCTGTGATTAAGTTCATTTACCTTACTTTCCAGGGATGCCATATAGATGATGACATTGATGCTCACTTTGCCAGACATAGCTCAGCACTTAGGAAGCTCCAAAAAAAGTGTGGGGAGAAGATGTATTAGACTGTATACCACACTGAAGGTCTAAAGACCTGTCATGATGACTTCATTATTATATGCTTGTGAAACTTGAACAGTCTACCAGCCTCATGCCAGAAAATTGAATCACTTCCACTTCCATTTGATTGTCTTAGGAACATTTTGAAGATTACCAAGTAAGGTAATGTACTGATGTCCTCTCTTGAGCCTTACTACCAAGCATTCAAACTCTATTGCAGAGAGCACAACTCTAACAGGCTAGTCCCATACTCTCAATGCTAAACACTTATTTACCTAAAAGACTATTTTCCAGAGAACTCAAACAAAGGCAAGCTGCTCATATGGAGGTCAGAAGGTACATACAAGGACACTCTCAAGGTCTCTCCGAAGCACTTTCATATCTATTGAGAAACATGTGAGATGCTGGCACAGGACTATTTAGTATAGTGGGTCTGCATCAAGGAAAATAACATGCTCCAGAGCAAAGCAAAATCAAAATAGCAAAAAGGAAACATGAGATGTGCAAATCTAGAGACTTCTCCATCCCCTAAATTCAGAAGGGTTATTTTTGCTGCACTAGAACTTTCTGAGCTCATATAGGACTGATCAGTCAAAGTCAGATACATTGTACCCTGACCCAACATCATGATGTCATTGGTTCTTTTCAATTATGAAAAGTATATCATTATCAACAATAAACAATTAGCTCCAACCAAGACCAGAGTTCCCATATTTTGAAGATACCTTCCTGTTTATAGGATATCTTTTTTTCTTGAGGGGATTAGCCCTTCCATTTCTCTCAAACAGAAGCATTAACAGCTAAGATCTAGTTTTGTCAGGGTAGGCTTGTCTTTGTTAAGATTAGTTAGAAAGGCCTAAAGCAATTGCTAAGTTATCTACTACCTCCAAGGAACTAATTTTATTTTATTTAAAAAACCCTTATCTATTGCCTTAGAATTAATATTGTATATTGGTTCCAAGGCAGAAGAGCAGTAAGGGCTAGGAAAACTTGCCCAGGGTCACACAACTAGGAAGTGTCTGAGGTCACATTTGAACCTAGGACCTTCCATTTCCGGGCATGACTCTCAATTCATTGAGCCACTCAACTGCCCCCTATTTTATTTTTTAACATTATATTTTATTTCCCACAATTATGTGTAATAACAATTTTAATACATTTTCTAAATTTATCATATACAAATTATCTTCCTCCCTACCTCTCCCCTACCTTGAGATGGTAAGCAATTTAATCTAGGGTATACATGTATGATTATGTAAAACACATTTCCATATTAATCAAGTTGTAAGAGAATTCTCACATAAAAGTGAAACACAAACATTTTTAAAATCCAGAAATAAACTAAGGTGAAAAGTAGTATACTTTGATCTGCACTCTGACTCCAATAGTTCTTTCTCTGGAGATGGATAATATTTTTCATTAGAAGTCCTTCTGAATTTTTTTGGATCATTGTATTGTTAGAATATCTAAATCTTTCACAGTAGATCATCATGCAATATTGTTGTTACTGTGTACAATGTTCTCCTGGTTCTATTCATTTCACTCTGCATCAGTTCTTGTAGGTCTTTGTAGGTTTTTTTGGAAATTATCCTATTCGTCATTTCTTATAGCACAGCAGTGTTCCATTACATCATAAACCACAAATTGTTCATTCGCCACCTCTACTCCCCAGCTGATGGACATCCTTTCAATTTCCAATTCTTTGCCACCTTCCAAAAAAGAGTTGTTATAAATATCTTATACAATTAGGTCCATTTCCTTTATTCCTCTTTTTTATGATATGGGGAACTTCTAAAGAATGTAAATTAGTCATCTAGACCAGCCATAATAGAACATTCTCTCTGATTAGGAATCAGTCTTGGAAGATTTTCTTCCCTGAAAGATCAAATGTGACAACAGTAAGAAGAATCCAAGTGGATAGTACTGGACTATCCTAGCTTTCCCAGCACCTTCCCAGAGTGGAGAGGGAGCAGCCTACTGCTTGCTTATTTAACACTGTTAGATACTGTCTTTCAGTCTTTTATAACCCATTCCAAAGTCTGCCCTCAGAATGATATAAGGTACCTTTCAAGCAAAAAGATTTGACTAATGTCTGTGTACTCATCATATTGATTCTTCCTAACTCTCCCCTAATTAAAACTGAGGCAAACATTTTGATAGCATGGTGAAGGGCCAGAAGATCACCTGTGGTAAAAGATTTTTACCTACCCAAAGACCCTCTCCCCAAAATGGTGATTCTAAATTCCATTTTGAATATTTGAGCAGTCTTGATGTGGGTTGAAATGTCCCATAGGCCCTGCCAAGTGAGTGTACATAACCAAAAGAACGTAGAAACAATAACTCGTTGTTTAGAATGGGGCTACTTTTTATACATGATATATGAGTTGCTTAGATTCACAATTATGAGAAAATTCCTCACATCAACCTAGGTCCTTAGGGGTTTCTGGACAGCAAGTTCAGCTGGTTCAGTTTCCCAGATACACAGGACTAGATTTAAAAAAATGCTCAATTTCCATATTTGCTGCCTTTCTTGGAGTCTATGCAGAAGTCAAAACTTGACCTAAAATTGCCCCAGGGTATTTAACATGTTATTAGCATCCCATTTACATTGAGTTTTGCTCCCCCCCCCAAGTGGGCAGAGTGGACTGTGGGTAAAGTCACACAGAACAGAGTGGACCATGGATAAGGTGACATCAGTTCCCTGGAAGCACAAGGCAACAACTGTCTTGATTTCCTAATCTTAATTTATGGGAGGCAACATGATCCAACAGGAAGGGAATTGGACATGGAAAGAAATGCCCTGGGTACAAATCCTAGCCCTGCTTTTTAGTCTCTATGTGACACTGAGCAAGTGAATTAACCTCTTTGAGCCTCAGATCCTCATTTGTAGAAAGTAAGTTGGATAAGGTAGAACCTTCTGACTCTAGAGTAGGGCTTCTTGAACTTGACTTTCTTGACCTCTTAAACAAGGCAGTCCCTGCCTTCAAGGAACTTAAACTCGAAAAGGTGACAATAATAAAGAGGAGGTTAAAAGTCCTGGAACTGGAGAATGATTGAATATTTGGCATTTTCTTTCCAAATAGGTCTTTAATGCAGATAAAAAGTTCTTTACCCACAAAGCCCTTTTCTTTCTCTTCAGGAAAAGTCTTTCCCTATTACAACATGGTACTACTAACCTGATATCAGTAGGAATGAGTACTGAGTATAGAGA
This sequence comes from Monodelphis domestica, assembly GCF_027887165.1. NCBI lineage: Eukaryota > Metazoa > Chordata > Mammalia > Didelphimorphia > Didelphidae > Monodelphis > Monodelphis domestica. Next base: position 227,467,311 of record NC_077227.1, on the reverse strand, counting down.
AAAGTACACTCACAATGATACACAGAATCTATTTTTGGCAGTGATTTACATAAACCCAACATTCTTTCATTCCACCATGCATTTAAATGGCAATGAGAGAGGACTTTAACTTACCCAATGCAGAAAAAAAAAGCTTATGTATGATCTTAGCAGGAAACTCCAGGTCTTTGAAAAACCTCCCCAAATATTTCAATTTGTTTTGTAAGTAGCTACAGGATGATGTTACATATTGTCCAGATCATGGAGCTGGAGAGAAGCTGTTGTGAATAAATCTCATCTTTTTAAAAATAAGTAATATGCCTACAGAGTTGCTTCTATTTTTAGTGGCAGGCTGAGAAATATTCCTTCTGAGGCAAGCAGCCTTGGCCTCTGGGCGGTCTGGGGATGTCATAGGCTCACTCGCCTTGCTCTCAGAAACAGACAGAGCAAACACACTCTACAGAACCTTAGAATGTAAATATAATCTTAATGTTGGCTGAATTGATTAAGGTACAGTTCTGACTACATTACTCCTGTCTTCAAAACCTTTGATGGCTACTATATTGCCTAGGGTATAAAAGGCAAACTGCTGAATCTGCTATTTAACATCTTTTAGAGGCAGGTTCCAACCTACCTTTACACTATTTCCCTTCATATATTCTCTATTTTACCCAAACTGGACTATTAGCTGTTCGCCAATATTGCTCTATCCTCTGTCCAATCTCTATGTGTTCATGTAGGGTTGTATGGAGTGTTCAGGGAGGACTAGCACTTCTGGTATGGGGGCTTGCCCAGCCCTTTCCAGAGCTGCTCATCCAATCTTGGTATCCACTTTTTTACCCACTTCTCACTTGTGGCTCCAAGAAGCTGTAGCATGCATGGCAGCCACATCCCAGGAAGCCCATCTGGGCAGGCAGGCTAAACCAGATTGAAGACAAGTTAGAAGGGATGTCTACCCCAAGCAAGTGAAGATTTCCCTGTGTGGGAATGGTCAGAAGAGAGCAATTTGATCCAATAGCCATTGTGAGGGCTGTGAGCACTTAGACCTTGATCAGACATCAATGATGCCAAGGTCATCTACTTCCCCAGGCCAATCATCTTGACTTTCCTCTTGCCACTGGACTTTGATGAGAAAATGAGGCTGTTGACTTTGTGTAACTGCTTCACTTAAATACAATTCACTCAAAAGTCAAGACATTACTCCAAAATGGCAATAATTCCCTTCAAAACAAAGGATGAAACCTATTCATTTAGACCATTCCTTCTACTTTCTAAGACCTGAAAAATACTCTTCACCTCTGATCCATGAACTAGTTCCATTCCTTCAGGTGCCAGTTCCTCCATCAAGCCTTAAATGACCCTACCTAGCTAAATATGGTCTCTTTATCTTAAATTTTCTCTTTTATTGTTCAGTTATTTCAGTCATATCTGACTCTTTGTGAACCCATTTGGGGTTTTCTTGGCTAAGATATTGAAGTGGTTGGCCATTTTGTTCTCCAGCTCATTTTACAGGTGATAGACCTGAGACAAACTGAAGTTAAGCGACTTGCCCTGGGTCACACAGCTATGGAGTGTTTGAGCCACCTAGCTGCACCCCCTCACCCATCAGTGATGTCTCGACTTGCACATGCATTGGATTAAGTGAGGCAGAGTTGCAATATTGTCAGCTTCACTTTCTTACAGATTCATCAAAGTCCAGTGGCAAGGCAAAAGTCAGGGTGACCGGCAACAGCCTGAGTTGCATCTTTGATGTCTGACTAAGCTCTAATGCTGGGAACAAATTCGTTTCAGCCCATTCCACTGGGGGGAATCTTCACATGCTTGGGGCAGACATCCTTCCCGATCACCAATGGGTTTAAAAGCCTGTCATCTAACCTTTACCTGGTTTAGCCTGTCTGCCATGTTGTGGCATGTGGTATCAGTTGTAACTTTCCACTGATTTTAGCAGGTGTCTTTGTTCTTCCAGAAGTCCTCTATAACTCTCAGCCAACACTACTGCTATCATTCTTGCTATTCTTCCAAAGAAACTCTTCTACAGTTCTCCAAAGTGCCCAGAAGGTGGCATCATCAAGCCTTTCTTTGGAGGAAAAGTCTCTTTTTCCTCTGAGGAAAGGACTTCTTAGTTTCCTTGTCAGGTAGGGAGACACAGATCTTTCCTATATATATATATATATATATGTATATATATATGTATATATATATATATATATATATAGTTATTTTTCTTTGACCTTACCTTCCATCTTCGAGTCAGTACTGTATATATTGGTTCCAAAGCAGAAAAGCATTAAGGATTACTCAATGAATTTAAGTGACTTGACCAGGGTCACTTAGCCAGGACATGTCTGAATCTAGATTTGAACCCAGGACCTCCCATCTCTAGATCTGGGTCTCAATCCACTGAGCCACCTAGTTGCCACCTCCCACATCTCCCATGTAGTTCTAATGCATGGCTGCTTTTCCTCTGTAGCCTCTCCTTTGTGCTATGGTTTCTAATGGTTTCTGGTCTACCAAAAGTTTGTGAAGGAGTCAAGAACAGAAACCTTCCTGCCATCTTTGAATAGGTATCAGTCATGAGCATAGGGATGTTTCACTATGAATCTATAGTCTCATGCTTCTTTTCCCTCAGTGTTCAGTCAGTGTTTCTTGCCTGTGTTACTACCTTCTGCAAGTCTAGACCTTTGCAAAATACTACAATTTAGCCTGGACTAGAAAAGAGTTAGGAAATTCATGAAATGGTACAATGATCAAATTCCCTCAACAGGGGGCTGATTGAGTATCAGAACTCTTAAGCCATTATTGAAGGAAATGGGAAGCTGTCCTAGAGACCTAGCAAACAGTACCTGCCTAGTGTATGTGGGACATTCCCACCCCTGCATCTTTGACTACCTTGGGACATATTTCAAGATGTAGCTGTATGACCTTGAGCAGTTCACAACCTCAGTTTGCCTCAGTTTCCTCAATAAAAAGAGAATAATAATAGCACCTACTTCTCATGCTATTGTGAGGACCAAATGAGCTCATATTTGTAAGTACCATTTCTGCAAATAATAGGAGATAATCTTCGAACCCTTCTCCAGGGCTAAACTTGGACATTAGAACTACATAATATTCCATTTCATTTTTTTCTTTTTGTTTGCATGATTGTGGTTATTGCACATATTGTTTGCTTGGTTCTGCTTGGGGAGGAGGCTAGATGGCTGGCTCAGTGGTTTGAGATTTAAGCCTAGAGACAGGGGGTCCTGGTTTCAAACCTGGCCTCAGACACTTTCCAGCTATGTGGCCTTGGGTAAATCACTTAACCCCAATGGCCTATTCCTTCCCACTTTTCTGCCTTGGAACCAATACACAGTGTTAATTCTAAGATGGAAGGTAAGGGATTCTGAGTGAAAAAGTATGATGAATGACTGTTGATTGATGGAGTAACTAATTAGTATATAAGGATCACTGAGAATCATCATCATTACCATCATCATCATAATTAACATTTATATAGCACTTACTATGTGCCAAGCTCTATGCTAATCACTTTACAAATATGAGCTCATTTGACCCTCACAATGACATGAGAAGTAGGTACTATTATCATCCTCATTTTATACGTGAGAAAACAAAGGCAAACAGAAGTTAAGTGACTTGCTCAAGATCACACAGCAAATAAATGTCCAAGGCTGGATTTGAACTCAGGTCATTCTGGTGCTCTATTTGTTGCACCACTTATCTGATCTATTTCATTACTAGCCATTCTCTAGATCTTCAGTCTTAGAGAGGGCCATTTTCCATCAGACAGAAGCTTACCTTTAATGCCCAGAAGTGGGATATAGCAAATTCTATCCTTCCCTATGGATGATACAATTCCTGTCCATTAAATCCAATCTGCTCAGGACTTCCTTCTTATAATGCTGTCCTGTCCATAGTGCCACTAGACCCTTGCAAAACACTACAATTTAGCCTGGATTAGAAAAGAGTTACGAAATTAAAATCAATTAAAATTAAAAGTATATTGGGTTACGAAGAAGTGAATGGTGTATGTCATCTTACATGCCCCACCTGAAGTGTGTTGAATTTCTTTCTTAAATGTCCCTTCCACTTCTCATGTTAGAGTGAGCTCCATCCCTTGATCTCAAACATTCTCCAATCTCTAGATCATCCAAGTTCCCTTGGACACTCTCTTCTCCCTTTGATTGGGACATCATTCAAATCACCAGCCCAGCCCAGGGACAGCCTGAAATTGCTCTGTGGTGGGCACCATTAGGAAGCAATGCAGAAACCCTCTCTCTGAGTCTGTTCCTTTTTCCGAAACCCTTCAGAGATCCATGCCCAAAGTCAAGGCCAGTCAACTCATCACGATTCACTTTCCTTCTCTTTGTTGCCACTTAGTTGCCTCTGTTTACACATTATCCTCTGGGACCAACTACATGGGGTTATTCAGATAACCCGGGGACATTTCTTGACCTCTTGGGTAAGCTATGTATGGCATTCAAGCACTCCAGGTACCAAGAAAGGGGACAATTTAACCCATGCTGTTCTTATCTCTTATCTCCAATATATGACTGCAGATTCTTTGAAGGGAAGAATTGCCATTTCTGCAAAGAGTCTGAACCTTTCTCCAGGGCTAAACTTGGGTATTATAATAACATAACATTCCATTTCATTTTTTTCTTTCTGCTTGCATGGTTGAAGTTATTGCATATATTGATTACTCAGTTCTGCTCGCTACATTGGAACTCATTTCACATACCTTTCTATGCTTCTCTGAAGCTATCTCGTATGTCAGACCTCATGAAGCTCTGATGATTCTAGTCTATTCATGTATAATAAGTTTTTGACTATTCCCCATCCAATGTTCTCTGCTTTTCAAGGTATTTCCTATATTATTTGATCCTCAAATCAACCATGCAAGGTAGACAGGTGTCATATACCCATTTTAAAGATGTGAAAGCTAAGGTACAGATAACTTGAGGGAATTCATAACAATACCTCTGCTTATTTACTAACCAGGGTGGGAACTCAAAGACAAATCTCCTGACCAAGTTAATAAGGTCATTAGGCTGCCCTGTTTCTTCTGGAAAAGCCTTCGATTCCAACTTCAACAATTTAATATAATTAAGCAAACAACAATATGTATAATTGGTAGAATTGCTTGTCAACTCTGGGAGGGGGGAAGAAGAGGGGAGGAAAACAACATGAATCATGTTACTTTGTAAAATTTATGTGCAAATTTGTTATTGGAATAAAATAAAGATAAAAAATTAAGCGAACAATTATTGTGTCTGCCATGTGTTGGACCTTGTAGGGGGGTAATGACAAGATGAAACAGGCCTTGCCCTCAAGGAACTTACAGTTTAAAAGGAGAGAATCAAACGAGGGAATTAAAAAACACAATAAGTGTATTTTCTTTGTGTAAGCACTGCATGAAACATGAAAATAACAACAATATATGCTAGAATGTGGCAGGGCTAAAGGAGAGGTCAGAATACTCCAAGAAAATGTGGGGCAATCCAGGCAAGCTCATGGAAGAAGCAGCTAAGCTAGACTCAAAAGAAAAGAAGAATATCAAGAAAACCAAGATGAGAAAGAAAGGCATTTCCTAGGCATCGAGGTTGGAATTAGGAACAATGATTGAGAATCATATTCTGAATTAATAAAAAGAAAAATGTCTTGAAAGCTGTTCCAAGGTGGAATGAGTTTCTTCTTAAAGAAATAAATTACAATTCCTGGAAGCCATCAGACAGGGGCTTACCTTGAATGCCCAGAAGTGGGATATAGCAAATTCTATCCTTCCCAATGGACGATACAATTCCTGCCCATTGAATCCAATCTGCTCAGGACTTCCTTCTTATAATGCTGTGCTGTCCATAGTGCCACTAGAGGGCAATAAGAGCACCTCTTTAGATTCTCAGGGTGCTTTTGAATTCCACTGTCTGATTGAAAGGTCCTGGATTTGGCTACCTTTTCCCTTACTTACGTTTCCCTCTCAATCCAAGCTCAGTGTTCAAGACCAGAATGTGCAATTTCCCATTATCAGGACTTCTTCCTTCTCTTGTTGTTAGACCTTGCTATTTTGCCTTTGGATTATCTCATAAATTCAGTACACTGAGGCTCAAAAGGATGCCCCAAACTTTGACTATTTGACTTTATTTTTTTAAACCCTTAACCTTTCCTCTTAGAATCACACTGTGTATTGGCTCCAAGGAAGAAGAGTGGTAAGGACTAGGCAATTGGGGGGTTAAGTGACTTGCCCAGGGACACACAGCTGGGAAGTGTCTGAGGTCAGATTTGAATCTAGGATCTCCAGTTTCCAGGCCTATCCTGGCTCTCTATCCACTGAGCCACCTAGCTGGTCCATGCACATTAAATTTTATAGAATTAACAAAGTTGTCCTATTTGTGCCTCTTTCAGAATTCCTTTTCTTCTGTTTATTTTTTTTGTTTCATTGATGTTCTTTTCCTTTCTTTTTGCATCTTTAAAATTTCCCAATGACAACTCCTCCAAGAAAAAAATTATCTTGCAACAAAAAATTCAAAGAAAATGCATCAACACATTGATCATGTATGAAAATGTAGAATATTGTCTCATTTTATACCTTTTGGGCATCACCTATCTGCCAAGAACTGAGAAGCATGTTCCATCATCGGTCTTTTAAAGCCATGACTCATTGACTGCTTAATTCCCTCATTTTATAGACAGGGAAACCAAGGCCCAAGTGAAATGATTTGCCTAAAGTCATATAGTTTATGGTAGAATCAGTATTAGTATCCAAATCTCAGTTCCTCTTTCTGTGCTTTTTTCATGATACTTGCCATCTTTGTTCAGATCCTGTCTCTGTACAGCCTTAAATCTGACTGATATCAGGAGATCTGGGTTCAAGTTCCAATTCCAGCATTGTATGTTCTTTGGAAAGTTACTTCTCCACTATGGGCTTCAGTTCCTCTTATGTAGAATAGCAATAATAATCTTGGTGCTTTCTCTATGGGGTTGTTGAGAGAGTCAGATGAGATGATGGATATGAAGTCTCTAGACCTGTAAAATGTTTTTATGAAAAGATATTGATATGATGAGATAGGATTTTCTTTTTTTCCAGGAATTAGCTGGGTATGAAAGGGTCAGACAAGAAATTCTCTTGAGTTCCTTCCAGCTCTAATGTTCAGTGATTTTATCTCCTAAGTACACATTTTGTTGTTTAGTCACTCAGTTGTCTGACTTTTTGTGACCCCATAGACATGCCAGGTCCTTCTGTCTTCCACTATCTCCCAAATTCATGTTCATTGTTTCCATGACACCATCTATCCATCTCCTCCTCTGCCCTCCCCTTCTCCTTTTGCTTAAAGCTTCCCCAACACCAGCATCTTTTCCAAGAAGTTCTATATCTTATGATATGGCCAAAGTATTTAAGCTTCAGCTTCAGTATTTGACCTTCTGGTGAATAATCTGAGTTAATTTCTTTTAGCATTGACTGATTCGGACTCCTTGTTGTCCAAGGGACTCCCAAAGGTCTTCTCCAGTCCCACAGCTTGAAAGTGTCAGTTCTCAGCTTTCCTTCTAGTCCAGTTCTTGAAGCCCTACATTGTTACTGGAAAAGCCATAATTTTTACTATATAGCTCTATGTCAACAAGGTAATGTCTCTGCTTTTTAGTATGCTGTTCAGATTTGCCTTAGCTTGCCTTCCAAGGAGCATGAAACTTCTAATTTCATGGCTACATAGTCTCAAATTTTCCTGCTATGAAGATGTATCTTAAAGATCACAATGCCCAGCACTTTCTTAACGAAAATGGAAAGAGAAAAGATTTGGTCTGTTTGGCTTCAGAATGAAGAGTTACAGTTTCAGACGTTCAGAATTTGTCTTAATAACTATGTAGAAGATACACTCAGAGGTTACTTCCCATGCCCTGATTCACACTGGCAGGTCAGATCCAATGAAGGCAACTGGCAACTTCCCCCCCTCAAGGTTCTAGGGGTAAAAGTGAGGGGTTGGGGAAATTTCTAGTATTCCTGAAATCTTACTAGTGTGCTTCCTTTACTGAATATATATATATATGTATATATATATATATATTCATGTAAATAACTTACCCAAATGTAGCTTTTAGAAATATGGATTTAGGGGTAGCTGGGTGGCTCAGTGTATTGAGAGCCAGGCCTAGAGACAGGAGGTCCTAGGTTCAAATTTGGCCTCAGACCCTTCCTAGCTGTATGACCCTGGGCAAGTCACTTAACCCCCATTGCCTAGCCCTTACAGCTCTTACCCCTCTTCTGCCTTAGAACCAATATACAATATTGATTCTAAGATGGAAGGTCCAAGGGTTTGAAAAAAAGAAATATGGATTATTGAGGTGATATATCTATAGTAAGAACAGTGGATACAAAATAACCACCCAACGGGGGGCATAAACTCTCATTAGTACATAGAATCCAAGAGAAAGAAGACTCACTCACAGGTCCTGGAAATACTTTTGCGAAAAATTCTCCTCTTTAGAAGGTCATCAAATCCCCTGAGGTACAGCTTGCTGTTGGACTCCTTGTAATAATGATTTTGGGATCTGTTTCTTCAGCTCTAATCTGTCTTGACCTTCTCTTTTAAATCTCTCTCTCAAACTGGATTATTGTAGATACCTTAAACTTCACAGATCCAAAACTGAACTCAGTATCTTTCCTTCCAAACCCTCCCTTCTGGTTGTTACTGTCAAGAGCACCACCAAACTCTCAGTTACTGTTGGCTGACGCATAGCCACCATCCTTAACTCTTCACTTTCCTTATTCCCCATATGTAATCTGTTGTGGAATCCTGTCAGTTCTCCATCTATATATAACATCTTATATATGTTTTCTTCTCTCTTATGTTGTTGTTCCGTCATTCAGTCATGTACAACTCTTTGTGACCCCATGACCAACTATACCATGCCAAAACTATCCATGGGGTTTTCTTGACAAAGATATTGAATTGGTTAGCCATTTACTCCTTCAGTGAATTAAAGCAAATAGAAGTTAAATGACTTGTCCAGGGTCACATAGCTAATGAGGCTGGATTTAAACTGTTTGTTTTTTTTCAATCTATGCTCACCTAGCTGCCTCCAAAAAAGAAGAAGGAAGCAAATGGCCACAGAAGCTCTGAAAGCCCAAAGGAGAAGGGATTAAGGACTTTCCAAGTGTCTCCTATGGCTCCACTGTAATTCTAGTTCATGTCCTCATCACCCCTAGACTATGGCAGTAGCCTACCGGCCAGTCTCCCTGTCTCTTCCCAAGTCAGTTCATCCACTCACGTATCAAAGTAATCTTCTTAAAGTTTAGGTCTGACCATATCTCCCCACCTTCCCACTACCATTCAATAAATTCCAATGGCTTCCTATTTTCCTCCAGAATTAAATAGAATGTAACTCCTAAGCCATATGGGACTTTCTTCTTATTGGTGGAGATGAAAGTCCTGCCTGGTGTGAGGGATGGGGTGGAGTTGGTGAGAGTAGAAGAGTTCCCAGCTTCTCCAGTTTTCTTTAGGACTCTTCAAGGGCCATTCTCCTTCTGAACTCTTCAAGTTTCAGGTTGTTTCACGTGCTGTTGACATCCAACTTTCAGAGAGAAGGTGGAAGAAGTCAGCTCTTCAGGTTGCAGAGGGAAAAAACTCTGGGAAGGCATAATCATCTGTTAGGCTTTTTAAATCCTTAAATAAACCAAACCCTTCCTATTTTCCCAGTTTTCTTATACTTTACATCCCTTCATGTACTTTACAATCTAGTGACATTGGATTCCTTGATGCTTCTTTTGCAAGACACTTCATCTGACTCTTTGTGTTTTGACTGACTGTTCCTTATGCTTCTTGGCTTCTGTAATATAGCTGTAATATGAGGGCAGGGAGAGATGGAGTCTTCCCTCCCTGCTGGATCAGGACCAGAGTGGTCGTATGGAGTAGAGTCAAGTAGTGAGAGAGGATGGATTGTCTTCCCTCTCAGCTCTCCCTGACAAACCCCACTCTGGTTGCCTTTCAAGACCTTAACTTCGGTCCCCTCAGAGACCTTGGCTAAACAGGCTTGATACAGCTAGCTTCTTTCTCCCTGGGGAGAGGAATGTCACTTCCTTCCCCACAACTTCAAGTCTCTCTCTAGATGTGAGGGAGTCAGTCACTTGTTCTCATTAAACTTTTTATTCTAAGGGAACAAGGCAAGGGATAGGGCAGATGAGTTTAGGAATGAGGCAGAAGGGAAAGGGGAGCAGCAGGGGGTCCCTAGAATAACTGAAACCCCCTCTCCCAAAAGTCTGACAGCTCAGGTTTTGCTGATCTAACCCCCTGGGGTCAGTTAATGAAGAAACTCTGACTCTCAACTGCCTTGGCAACTATAACCAGTGCAGGACTTTAGGGGATCTGGAGGAAGTCTTTCTTCTAGTGAACAGCTTCCATTCCTATTCACTTGGTTGTCTTCTTGGGGTATTGGGTCAAGCTTTCATGGGAGGAGATGCGTGCTGGTTCAGAGATCCACCCAGACCACCTTCTTGGTAGCTTCTCAGAGAGGAGAAGAATCTTTCCAACTGTCCAGTTCAGCTCACTTCCTCTCTTTTCCCCAGAATTCTCTCTCCTTCCTGCCCTTCCCCCATTCCTACAGAATTCTCCAGCTTACCAGATCTGCTTCTCTCTGTTCTGCTGGAAGATTAAGTCCAGCTCCTCTCTTACACTTCCCTGGCTTCCTGCAAATTTCAACTAAAATTCTTTCTGCAAAAAGCCTTTCCTTCCTCCCTCCCTTCCTCCTTCTTTCCTCCTCCCTTTCTCCCTTTCTCCCTCTCTTTCTCCCTTCCTTCCTCCCTTCTTCCTCTCTTTCTCCTCTTTCTTCCCTCTCTTTCTCCTCTTTCTTTCTTTCTTTCTTTCTTCTTTCTTTCTTTCTTTCTTTCTTTCTTTCTTTCTTTCTTTCTTTCTTTCTTTCTTTCTTTCTTTCTTTCTTTCTTTCTTTCTTTCTTTCTTTCTTTCTTTCTTCCTTCCTTCCTTCCTTCCTTCCTTCCTTCCTTCCTTCCTTCCTTCCTTCCTTCTTTCTTTCTTTCTTTCTTTCTTTCTTTCTTTCTTTCTTTCTTTCTTTCTTTCTTTCTTTCTTTCTTTCTTTCTTTCTTTCTTTCTTTCTTTCTTTCTTTCTTTCTTTCTTTCTTTCTTTCTTTCCTTCTTTCTTTCTTTCTTTCTTTCTTTCTTTCTTTCTTTCTTTCTTTCTTTCTTCTTTCTTTCTTTCTTTCTTTCTTTCTTTCTTTCTTTCTTTCTTTCTTTCTTTCTTTCTTTCTTTCTTTCTTTCTTTCTTTCTTTCTTCCTTCCTTCCTTCCTTCCTTCCTTCCTTCCTTCCTTCCTTCCTTCCTTCCTTCCTTCCTTCCTTCCTTCCTTCCTTCCTTTCTTTCTTTCTTTCTTTCTTTCTTTCTTTCTTTCTTTCTTTCTTTCTTTCTTTCTTTCTTTCTTTCTTTCTTTCTTTCTTTCTTTCTTTCTTTCTTTCTTTCTTTCTTTCTTTCTTTCTTTCTTTCTTTCTTTCTTTCTTTCTTTCTTTCTTTCTTTCTTTCTTTCTTTCTTTCTTTCTTTCTTTCTTCCTTTCTTCCTTTCTTTCTTTCTTTCTTTCTTTCTTTCTTTCTTTCTTTCTTTCTTCTTTTTCCCCCAATTACATGTAATAACAATTTTCAAAATTTTAACATATTTTCTGGGTTATACATGCATTATCATGCAAAACATACTTTCATATTGTTCATTGTAATAAGAGAATATTCATATAAAACCAAAACCCCCAAATAAAACCATAAAGTGAAAAATCACATGCTTTGATTACCTCCAATTTATCATCTCTGTATCTATCTGTATCCACATATCTATATATTTTTAGTACGTGGTTATTTGCATGTTGTGTCCACCATTAAATTGTTTTTTAAAAAATCCTTCCCTTCTGTTTTAAAATTCCTAGTAAGTATTGGTTTCAAGGCAGAAGAGTGGTAAGGGCTAGATAATTGGGATGTACTTGCCCAGGGTCACACAGCTAGGAAGTTTCTGAAGCCAAATTTGAATCCAGGTCCTCCCATCTCCAGGCCTGGCTCTCTATCCATGGAGCTACCTAACTGCCCTTCCCCATTAACTTGTAAGTTCTTTGAGGGCAGGGTCTAATTTTACCTTTCTTTGAATCCCTAGCACCAAGTTCAGTACCTGGCACATAGCAGTAGCTTAATAAATGGTTTTTGACTTGACTTGACATATAAAGTTCTGAATTCCTTTTCCTTAGTGTACATAACTTATCATTAGTGCCCAGTGCTAAAACTGACATCAGCTGCTGATATTTTTTGGACTCTGATGAGAAGTCTGTATCTTTCAAAATTTGCAAGGTTTTCCTTTGTTCAAAAGATGAGGTGAGAGAGGCTCTTCTCTTCCCACCCTCCTCTTTCAGAACTATTCCATCCTGGATCATCATAGGAATGATGGAATCCAAACTGGTTTCCTATTTTGCATAAGATCTACAAAGTGACTCAGTCTTCTCATCAATTCTAATATCCTTCTGGTTTACCCTTATTTCATTTCATCTGATGAAGAGTAGCATGCAATTCCTCCCCAACTTGACTGGGTTGTTTATACTTCATTCAATACCCTTTGATTGACAAATTGATTGATGAAATGATTGACCAGATAGATGTGTGTTCTCTCCAGATATTGATATCAAGGCAAAGCATTTTGTTAATTACTTCAGTTGGAGAGGAACTTGATTGATTCCATCAAACCTCATTCATATATGGAAAAAAAATTCCTAAACGTTTTCCAAAGTGGAAGAGATGATCAAGATAGAATTCTTAGAACAGGTAGGTAGTACAGTGGATAGAGAGCCAGACCTGGAGATAGTAGGTCCTAGGTTCAAATTTGGCCTCAAACACTTCCTAACTGTGTGACCCTGGGAAAGTCACTTCACCCCCATTGCCCAGTCCTTACTATTTTTCTGCCTTTGAGTCAATTCTTAGTATCAATTCTTAGAAGGACAATAAAGTTGTTTTTTTTTTTTAAGATAGAATTCTCCATTACTGGAGGAATTCTAACAAAGACTTTATGATTAGCTATTGGAAATGCTATACAGAGGGCTCTTTCTTCAAGATAGAGAAGATATAGCAGGGGAAAGCCCTGAATAAAGAGAAGAGTTCAAATCTTGACTCCACCACTAATTTATTGGCCAGCCCTGGACAAGTCACTTCCCTTGGCCTCTGCTTCTCTAGATGATCTGGAATGTGCTCGCCAGTTCTAAATATATGGTCCTATGTTTTTAAGACCTTTCAGATCCCTCCCAACTCCAAGATTCTGTATTTTAAAGGCTGGAGCTTTTGAGAAGGAAGGCTCCTTTCTATTCTGTGCCAGCTGGGCAGCTGGTCCTGAGAAATATCCTTTCATCTTTATTTTTTCTCTTTCTTTACTTTGGATGTCTCTGAGTCACTTTGAGTCCTTAAATGCCAAGGAGAGGCATGTTTCTATCATGTCTAATAGAATAAAAATAGAAAGGAAAGTTAATAAAATATGGAGACAATTGCCATACTCCAAGAAGAATTAATGCTGAAAAAAATGCCTTCCATTCCATTGTTGTCAATGTTTTTACTTGGCATCTAATGCAGTGACCGGGAAGATTATTTCACTCCTGGGTTAATAAAACATAATCTTAACATGATGGCCAAGATAATGCTTTTTCAGAATCATAAATAAAGGACAATAGACAAACTGTTTACAATGATGAAATACTGCCCTCTAAATGAGCTCACTGTTGTGTATAGGACAACTAGTGGTGTCCATTCACTCCCAGAAGCTGAATAATTAAGTGAAAAACATATCGGACCAGGTCTAGGAGACATCAGTTCAAATCCTGGCTCTATCACTTATGTACTTCAGCTATTTGCTAACAAACTGGCTGCCTCAGAACCTCAGTTTCTTTTATTATAAAATGAGGAAGTTGGACTAGATAATTTCTAAGGTTCCTTCTTGCTCTACAATTCTGTAATTTAAAAAGTCTATGCTGGAGATAAGGATAGTGAGCGTGGGAGTGCACAAAATCAAGGAAGAGAACCAGAGAGAGTCATTCAGATAATAAGATTCTCCACTTGGGAGTGATGCTCTCTTCTATCATCAACCAATTTTTGCTTTTGAAGGGTACCTGGCAAAGACTTGGGACATTAATCCAACTATTCGGGCAGTTAGTGGATATTTATTAAATGCCTACTATATACCATGCACTGTACTAAGGGTTGTGGATACAGAAAAAAGGCAAAAATCAGTCCTAATCTCAAGGGCTCACAATCTAAAAATCTGTCAATCAATGAACATCTATTAAGTTCCTACTGTATACTTAGCACTGTGCTAAGTGCTGTGGATACAGAAAAAAAAAGGCAAAAGAGAGTCCTAATCTTGAGGGCTCACAATCTAAAATCAGTCAAATGATAAACATTTATTAAGTGCCTACTAAGTACCAGGTACTATGCTAAGTGCAAAAGATACAAAAAGAAGCCAAAAAAAAAGACAGTTTCTGTCCTTAAGGTCACAGTCTAATGGAGGAAAATAACAAGCAAACAAATATGTACAGACAAGGCATATATAGGATGAATAGGATATAATCACTAGAGGGATGATACTAGCATAGCATTAAGAGGGATCAGGAAGGACTCCTGAAGAAGAGATTTTAGCTGAAACCTGGAGGAAGCTAGGGACACCAGAATTCAGAGATAAAGAGCAAGAACATCATAAGGATTAGACTAAATAGTTCCTGTGGCCCCTTCCAACTCTTATGTTTTGTGTTTTTGCAATCTGACCTGACCACTTGTCTCTGTCACTTCACTTTAGGGATTATTGAGAGAACATGATGAGTTCCTCAAGAGGAATGCTTGAAGGACTGAGATAAGCTGTGATTTCCCTGCCAGCAACACTTGAAATCCTCCCCTTCCAGACAGACTGTGTGAACTGAGGTTGCTCCCACAGAAATTGACATTTCTGGTAAGGGGCCCCAGGAATGAGTGGTTCATCTTTGGGTTCCTGGAGAGCAGAGATCTTAAGTGAGCACCCTATTTATTTGTGTCTCTCCATGGATATGAAGTGGAGAGACAGATTTAGGAGGCAAATTATAATTGATGAACACTTGATACAGGCTAGATGACTTTTCTTCTATGTCTTCATAGAACAGCTTTAAAGAATCTCATGAAATGTTATTTTCTTTCGGTCTAAGACCTGCAATCTCATCAGTTTAGGGAATCCTTGGTGTATTCCCATTCCGGTCAGCAACTCATCTGTCTTAGAGAGTTACTGTCAGAGGCCATTGGAATTTTAAATTCCTGTCACTTATTGGCAGAGTTAAGCTGGACAAATAACTTTGACTCTATGCCTTGGTTTCTTCATTTGTAAGGAAAGACCATTGTACTTGTATTATTTCCTATTATTTCCTATTAGGCAGGTATGTGACCAGTGGATAGAGAGCTAGGCCTGGAGACAGGAAGACCTGAATTTTAATCCTGAATATGCCACTTAACCCTTTTTGCTTTAGTTTCCTCCTCTGGAAAATAAGTTGGAGAAGGAAATGGCAAAACCACTCCACTGTCTTAGCCAAGAAAATCCCAAATGGGGTCTTGAAGAGTCAGACCTGACTGAAATGATTCAACAACTATGTATTTCACAGGGTTGTTATAAAGAAGGCATTGTAAATATAATATTTAAAAATGTTATTCTTTTATTTGTTTGTTGCATTTAAGTTCCCAGGTATCTCCCTCCCTTCTTCCCCTCCCCTTTAGAGAAGCCATCATTGGATATGTTAAACTCTGTTTTGCTTGTTTCTATTAATTGTTTTTTTTTGTCTGGAGGAAGATATATACAGGTTAGTCTGCAAACTATTTCTGTTGCTATTCTCTTGGTTCTGATCATTTCATTCTTCATAATTTAATGTAGGTCTTTCCATTTTTTTGAAAAAAAATTTAACCTGCTCATCATTTCTTACAGTGTGGGAATATTCTATCACAATCATATGCTACAACTTGTTCAGCCATTCCCCAATAGATGGGTATCCTCTCAGTTTCCAATTATTTGTTGTTGTTAAGGGTTAAATTTTTGGTAGGAGTTAGACAAAAGAGAGGAGAGCAGTTTGATAAAACACAAAACACTTAGTTTATTCTGGGAAGAAGTTCAATTAGAAAATAGTAAGGAGGAAAGTGAGATTATTACTCTAATATCTTATCACTATACCTAAAATCCTAATCCTAACAAAATTTTCTAAAAAACCCTAATCTAACTGCTTTCGCAGGCAGGTTCTTCTGCCTAACAGTGCAAGCCTAACTTCTCCACACGGACTATCTAAATTATATTCACTAACTACCTACCTAAACTAATCAATAAACTTTAATCACCTCTATCTCAATTGTCAATAGTCAACTGTCAGTCCCTCTTGACTGAGAGAGACTGACTCAGACCTCCTCCTTTCTAGGAAACTAGAGAAAAAGAAGTCCCTCTCTTAACTGTCTCTATCTTATATACTTTCTCTTCTCCTAGGTAATGGAATCTTCAGCTCTCTGTTAACTCTTAGAAAATCTGTGGGTTACTGCCTATTAAAGAGACAGAGGGAGAGATAAATTCCCTTTAACACTACCACAAAAAGGGCTGCTATAAATATTTAGAATATAGAGATTCTTTTCTCTTTCCTCTGATCACCTTAGGAAAGAAACCTAATAGTGGTATTGATGGGCAAAGGATTTATACAGTTTTATAACTTTGGGGGAATATATCTAGAGTGTTTTCCAAAATGGTTGGATCAGTTCCGCTGTGAATATAGAAACGTGAAGGTTTTTTTTTTTTGAGGTAATATATGTATTGTTCTATAAGAGCAATTTATTCAAGTAGAAGGATCAAATACAGTGCAACAAAATAATAGATTCAGCAATAGGGAAGTCTTATCACAATCAATAGTCAAATAAAATCAATATAGATAATTATTCATTATCAACAGAAGGTAGTCATTTAACATGGCTACAATGAATCCATGAGTCCCTCTCCCCAATTTTAATTACTGTTAGTTTAGACAATAGGACTTGGAAAGATTCATCATAATCAGGTTCAGTCTACCCAGCACATTTGAAATTCTTTATGTAGACACTATCACTGAAGTTTAAATCATGAAGCAAGAAATCTATGGGGCCTGCCTGCACAGCAGCTCCAGAGTTATGGAGTTCTAGCAATTTAGTTTGTAATTGTCTGATATATGTGGCAATGGTTGTATCCCCTCCTAACAATGATGTATAGGTAGGGGTAAATGCTTGTGCCTGAATAGGTGGATGTCCAAATAGCATCTCAAATATTGAGATGTATAAATTACCTCTGGGTCTGCTTTTGAGATAAAATAGGGCCAGAGGTAGAATTTTGGGCCATTTTAAATAGGTCTCCAGGCACACTTTTCCAATTACAGTTTTAAGTTCTTTATTCATTCTTTCAACTTGGTTGAAGGTTTGGGGATATTATGGTGTATGAAATTTAGGAGTTATTCCCAAACATGAATAAATTTGTAATAAGACCAAATCTGTAAAATGAGTTCCTCTATCTAAATCAATTTGTGCTGATAGGCCAAAAGGAGAAATAATTTCTTTCAAAAGAATTTTGGTTACAAAAGCAGATATGGCCTGAGCAGTAGGAAATGCTTCAGGCCACTTGATCAGCTGATCAACTATGGTCAAACAAAGCTTATACGGTCCAGATTTTGGCATAGAGATAAAATCAATTTGTAAGTGTTCAAATGGTGTGTGAGAGGACATCCACCAAAGGCTTTTCCATGAAAAGCATGTTGATTAAAGGCCTGGCAGGTAGGACAAACTGTACATTCTTTGGAGGCAATTGTAGTTATTCCAGGTGCTATCCATCCTATATATTTTTAAGGAAGGAAAGAAGGAAAGAAAGAAAGAAGGAAGAAAGGAAAGAAGGAAGAAAGGAAGAAGGAAGGAGGGAGGGAGGAAAAAAGGGAGGAAAGGAGGATGGAAAGAAGGAAGGGAGGGAGGAAGGAACGGAGGAAAGGAAGGAAGATATTTATTATTTATCAGGTACTGTGTGGAGCTTCTGTGATAAAAATAAAACAAAAAGAAAGATAGCTGTTTCCCTTAAGAACTTACATTCTACCAGCAATAGAAAACACACAAAAAAGTATCTAGACAGCATGTTTGTACAGAAGGGAAGGCCCTCAGTTTGGAATATAGTCTTGAAATCTGGAAGCCAGGAACAAAGCAGGCTGAGCAATGGGAAAAGACCCATAAAATGGAGACTCCAGAAAGAACTCATCAATGGGAGAAGGGAGTGGAGTAGGTTAGAGGAGGATGTTTGAGTTTAAGAAGCCCATAAGGGTGGTTAGATATTACAGGGTAAGAAAACATGGTGTTGAAGTGGGGGATTTAGAAACAGAACTGAGAAAGGAATGATATGACTATCCATGAAATTCTTACTCTTCCATTGGCTTCCATAGTGTCATGACTGTGCATAGTACTCAGCACATTGTGGAGCCCAGCAAATATTCAAGTACCAAAAATGATAATTAATTGATTTTTTAAAAACCCTTACCTTCCACTTTAGAATCAATACTATGTATTGGTTCCAAGGCAGAAGAGTGGTAAAGGCTAGGCAATGGGGGTTAAGTGACTTGCCTAGAGTCACACAACTAGGTAGTATTTAAAGTCATATTTGAATCCAGGACTTCCCTTCTCCAGGGCTGGATCTCTATCCACTGAGCCATTTAGCTATCTTTTTTTAATTGCATTTTTATAACAACATTTATAAGTGCTAAAATCTTCATTTACCTGTGGAAACTGAGTAGCATGGAGGTTAAATGAATTATCTGTTGTCACATAGCTAGACAGTTTTAGATATGGGATTCCAACCCAGGTCCAATGTTCTTTTAACTATACCATGTTTACTCTACTATATCAGGGTTATTTTGAAAATTTTTCTTGCATCATAGATTGTAGATTTGGGCCTGGAGGGAACCTCAGAAGTTGTCTAGTCCATTTGTTTCATTTTATAGGTGAGAAAACCGAGTCTTAGAGAGAATAAGTAAACTGTCCTGGGTCACACTACTCAGAAGTGAAAGAGGGTAAATTTGAACCAAGATTGAAGGAACATGATGCTGTAGATACTGTGAAATTAAAGAACTTTAATCATAGAATTTCAAGTTGGAGTAGTCCTTATAATGTTTAACTTGCTTAGCTAGTCAGTTAATTAGCATTTATTGAACATGTACTATTTGTCTGGCACCAAAGAAAGGACAGCCAAAAAAAGGTCCTTGCTCTCAGAGATGGCTGAAGTCTTTGTTTGTCATCTTAGGAAAAGATAATTGTTTAAAGTATTTGGAGGAGGAAAAGGCTTAATAATTCATATTATTGCTAAAGTAAGTAAGATATGGGACAGCAAGATGGCTCAGTGGATAAAGCCCTGATCTTGGAGTTAGGAAGACCTGAGAACAAATCTGGCCTTAGGTACTTCTTAGTTGTGTGATCCTGAGCAAGATATTTAATATTGTTTGCCTCAATTTCCTTATCTGTAAAATGAGCCAGAGAAGGAAGTGGTAAACTATGCCAGTATCTTTGCCAAGAAAATCCTGAAAGAGTTGGTATGCTATGATTGACAGTCATGAAGAGTCAGACATGATTGAATGATTGAACTCTGACAAAGTAAAATATAGCTAGCAGATCGTGTAAAGAATTCTGGGGCATAGTGGCTCTGAATCCTTTCCTTATTGGCTGGATCATTATAACAAATGACTGAATTGATTTATAATCTATTGCTATGAACCATATTAGAATAGGAAGATCCATAGAATCTTTAGATGAATGAGAACTTGGAGGTCATCTAGTTCAATCTTTAATTAAGGGAACACTCCCAAACAGAATCCCTGATAGGTATTCATCTAGTTTCCCTTAGAAGAAATCCAGGGATAGTCCTCATTCCTTCCTGAAGCAACTCTTTTTGGACAGCTTTGTCAGGAATTTCCTACTTATTTTAATACCAACTCTGTCCCTCGGCATCTTCTAGCCTCTTTCCCCCTTTACACCAAAGATTTTAGGGTTCAGATTCAAGTTCTGACTCCAAATCTGGTGTTGTATTCTCTTACTGAACCCCGTAGAGTTGATTAGGTCATCAGGAAAATGTAGAGAGAAAAGAATGCCCAGAATTTTTTGCAGTACACCAAACTGGGGGATGGATTTGTTTTACATTCTTAGGTGATTGAGAAGGCTAGATCAGACAGGTAGAATGGAAACCCAGAGAGGAGACAAAGGAGGAGAGCATGTTCAAGAGCACCCAGTACTGTTGAGAGAATGAGAAGGATGGGAACAGCCGCCAAATTTGGGAATTAGGTAATCATTGGTATCATTGGACAGAGTAGTTTCAGTTGAGTGAGGAGATCTGAGGTCAGCTTACAAAGAGCACCCAGAAACCCCCTTGGAAATGGGCAGCTCATAGTGATGTGAAATTTGTCACTTTGATTCATTCTTGACTTTTTCTTCTCCAGAAGAGCTTGGTCAAGGCTCATTTGACCTTGGGAAAGGGTGGGTTTTCCCCGCTTTTGACAATTATCCTGCTACAAGAATCGGGGAGGCAAGGCAGTTGATTTGTGAGAGCGAGAAGGAGATAGTTGTTCCTGCCTGTATCCTGAAGGAAGGCACCAGCCTCTCTCTCTCTCTCTCCCTGGCTCCATTGTGACTCATAGTCAATTTACAAAAGTAGAGAAATGCCAGATCGTATATTGCAACTGCAGAGGATGCTATTTTGTTGAGAGAGAGTGAAAGAGAGCCCAGGGAGAACTCACTGGCATAGCATGGCATCTCTGGGGAGTCTGGTTACCTCGCTAGATTTCCCTGTGTGTCTGCAGTAGTGATTCGATGAGATTTGTGAGTGTCCCTGAGGAAAGCACTGCATTCAATTGTTCTGCAAGTTGCCTGATGGCTTAAGCACAAAATATGTCAAAAGACCAAGCAGGATGACTCTTTGTTATAGTATCAGTGATCTTTGTATCTTTGACCACACTTTTTTTTTAAACCCTTGCCTTCCATCTTGGAATCAATAATTGGCTCCAAGGCAGAAGAGTGGTAAGGGCTAGGCAATGGGGGTTAAGTGACTTGCCCATAGTCAAAACAGCTGGGAAGTGTCTGAGGCCAGATTTGAACCTAGGACCTCCTGTCTCTAGGCCTGGCTCTCAATCCACTGAGCTACCCAGCTGCTCCCTTTGACCACATTTTTTGAACCAAATCTTTTTTTATTCTCTTGGGTAGAACTTGGAAAAGCCTGGCATTCAGTGTCCTCAAGTCCATGACATGACTATCCATAATAACATGTTACATGGTGACTGGACAAAAATGCATATGACATTCAGGCATACTCCAGCTTGCTCAGTTCATTGAATATGACTTAATGTTCCCCAAACTTGTGCTTCTCACCCATAGACATACCTGATAGAAACAACCATAATTTCTAATAATTTCTAGTAAACACCTTTGGCCACCTCTACCCTGTCCATTTGCAAAACTGATGTTTCCTTTGGATTTCTCATATTTTTCATTATCCACAGCAGCCTGATCTTCCAACTGAAGACGTCTTTCATCACTCTTTGTCTCATGCTTTGTCCAATTTGGTGGATTTTTATTCCTGTTACCCAAGTCCCAAAGCCCTTTGGCATGGAACTCCCCTTGTCTCTTACATAGGAATGGAGTGTTGATCACCATTAATGAGAAGAAAGTTCTATGCCAAAAGGTTTTGGGGCTGGACTTACATTCCTCTGCCATTCCTTCTCATTCTATAAGAACCTTGTTGATGATTTTCCTGCATATTTCACATAGTAATTAATGTCAGCTTTTCCCTATTAACTATGTTCTGCTAGGAATCAGGAGAAGAAAAGACCCATGGGCTAAACAGAGGCATGGCTTTCCTTTAGGGTAATCTTGGTTCAAACACTCATTACCACCCCCCATCAGTAGTTATCTGGTTGGGATATAGAATGTTGAGGAACTGCACAGCAGAGGTCTATTAAGGAGGCAACCTAGATGAAATATAAAAGTTGTAGAATTCATCCAGAATCTCCTTTTAGATTTTGTATTTATCTATATGGGTACAAACTTCTTCCCTAACAGAATGTAAAATCTTTGAGGACAGGAAATGTATTTATCTTCACTCTATGTCCTAGTACCTTGCACTTACTTAGTAGGCACCTGATAAATGTTTGTTGAATGAATGGTTGAGAGTTCAGGTGATAGGCAGATCAACCTTTTCCATTTGCCAACAATCAACATTTGCTGAGGTTGTATCAGATAAAAAATGGTAGTCTTTGCCCAGTTTTAGAGGAGGTCTCGTCATAATTTCATTACATATTTTAGATTCTTTAGCTACCTGCCAAGAATGAACTAAGCAGGAAATGATGAATCAAGTCATTTCCTAAGTTCTCAAAAAGACTGTACTGTTCCCCTTGGTCTTGGCCAGGAAAGGGGCCAAGGGGAAGATCTGCCAGGAGCCACAGCCAGGAATCCTATACTGAGGGAAATGGGATAGATCTGGGGAGGTGACAATTTCAAGACTTTGTAATCCAAATGCATAGCATAGAGCTTTGTATACAGTAGGCATTTAATAAATGCTCTTTGATTTCCTTCACCTCATATATTCATTCAGTTGCCAAGACTATAATATATCTTTTCTCCTTTCTCACAATTACTACCCTGGTTAAGATTTTCATTGTCCTTAATCTGGACTATTTCAATATACTCTTGCTTTATCCTTACCTTTTGTCTTAGAATTAACACTACGTATTGATTCTAAGGGAGAAGAACAATAATGGCAAATTGGTGACTTGCCTAGAGTCACATAGCTAGGAAGTATCTGAGGCCAGATTTACAATCAGGACCTCCCATCTCCAGGTATGACTCTCTACCCACTGAGCTACTTAGCTATTTGTCATTATACTCTTAAAAGATAGTTATTTTGAACTAAAAAAAAATCATCAGTGAGCATGGACATTTTTTATAGCTAAGGAATTTCATATAAATAAATTGACAACACTTATTCAAAGCTGTATATAATAAATATAAATAAATATGTACTCTATTACATACTTTAATTTTGTATCTAAAGCTCTATATTAATACATGTGCATATCTGTTTATATATTTATATGTGTATGTTTATATGTAATATTTGGAAAAGCCATTGTGATGAATGGGATAGTGAATCAATTAGGTAGGCAAAAAAATTGCATAGCTGCAATGAGGGACCATTTGAGATTATGTAATTTAAAATTATAGTGGACCCAGTAAGTATAGTTTTCTGTTTCACTAGTGCTTTAGCAGCACATGAATAAGACCAAAGGCAGAAGCAGGTGGTAAGAATAAAGTATTTATTTAATACTTATATTTTTATGTATTTGTAGAATAACTAATTTTTCTAAAATTCTATTCAGGTATTTAACATTTTTATTGTATTTTTGTTAGATTTTTCTAGTTCTGAAAAGGGTCCACTGAGTATTCCTACTATTATAATTTTATTGCCTATTTCACTTTGTAATTGTATTAGCTTTTTTTGTCAATTAAGTAAGAACTTAAATGCTATGCTTTTAGGTGAATATATAATATTGATAGTATTTCATTATCTATCATGCCTTTAAATACATAATGTTATTATTTAATTAATTAGTCATGTCTGACTCTTCATGTCCTCATTTGGGGTTTTCTTGGCAAAGATATTGGAGTATATCTTTTCCTATATCCAGTTCCTTCTCCAGCTCATCTTAAAACTGAGGCAAATAGGGTTAAATGACTTGCCCAGGTTCACAGAGCTGGTAAATGTTTGAGACTGAATTTGAAATCAGGTTTCCCTAACTCTTGGCACTCTATCCACTGTGCCACCTACTTGCCCAAAAACATAATGTAGCTTCCAGCTTCCTTCTCTTCTCTGTCTGTCTGTCTGACTGTTTCTGTCTCTGCCCGTCTCCAATTTCTATTTGTATGGTGCCTTGTTTGAAAATCACAATTTCTGCATTTGCTCTCCTGATGAGAAAGGTTCAGGTGATTTTCTTTCTCCCTTCCCCTGCCTCCATGCTTTTATATTCTTCTTACATACTTTTAATTATGTTAAAGTAATAAGTATCCTCTCTTCTTCCTCATTCCTTTCTCAGTGTATTCATTTTCTCTCTCTCTTTTTAATTGCCCTTTAAAAGCCTATAATATGGAAGAAAACCATCTCTAGACCCTCAGCTTATTTTATTTTATTTTTCTTTAGTCCTAGAAGAAAGAATTCTAAAACTATATTTGTCTCTCCTTCCCCATATCCATTTTAATATAATTTGCTCCCTTCAAATTGCTTGTATGTGTTCTTGGTTTCTCTTGTCTCCTGTGTTTGTATTTCAAAGTCTCTACCTAGCTCTTAAATTCAATTTCTATTTCAATATACTTATAGTTCATCAGAAATATTGCAAAATCCAAAGTCCCATTAAAAGTCCATTCTCCCCTTCTTCTATAAGGATTATATTCATTTTTTTTGGCAGAGTACATTATTTGGGGATATAGACTTTTCTCTTTTTCTTTTAGAATACTATATTTCAGAATTTTCTCTTCTTTACAGTAGTTGTGGCAGAATATTGTGTGGTCTTGACTGTGATTCTTTCTTATTTATATTCTTTCTGATTGCTGTTGGTATTTTTTTCTTTGTCTTTGGAGCCCCATATTTTGGCAATACTGTTCATGGAGGTTTTCAATGTGCAGTTTCAGGCAATAATCAGTTGATTCTTTATATATTTTCATGTTACCCTCTAATAATAATAATAATAATAAGAAGAATAGATCTGGGTATCTTTCTGGTACAATATCTTAAAATATGGCATCCAGGATTTTTTGTTTGTTTATTTAGTTATGGAGTCCAATGGTTCTTAAATGATCTCTGTTTAATTTGCTTTCCAGACAGTTATTTTTAATATAACATTTTTTATTCTATTCACATTTTTAAAATCGTTTGATTTTATTCTAGTATTTTTTATTTTTTCATGGGATCTGTGAATTCTGTTTGAACCATTTGCATAAGATTTTCCAACTTCTATTCTGAACTATTTATTTTCCTTCTAATTGTTTCCATGTCAGCACTGTTTTTACTTATATTTCATTTAAAAAAATCTCTTGCTTCATTTCTTGTAGACATCCTTAGTGTCTTTGTGACCAACTCATTCTTTTCTCTGAGGTTCTTCTCTACTTCTTACTCTCTTCTTTTGGGTTTATCTTATGTACTTGTGTTGATCCACAGCATTTTGTCATTATATTTGGTAATTTCTTCAGTTTACTCATATCTTCAGTCTCAGTTTCTGGATTTGGAGTTTTGCTAGAAGTGTTCTCCATTCCCTTCCTCAGTCTTGAAGTGGTCAGGTCTTGTTTGGTCCAGTTCTCCTCTGTAGTCTGGGTGACACTGCCACTATTATTCTGTTTTGAGGGCCGAGGATTAGGCCAAATTCTTCCAAAATCTTTGGCTTCTGGGACTATATCTGGGTGGATATTTCTCCCACTGTGGTTCTGGTATTGGCCTTATTTTTGGTCTTGGCTCCAGGGAAGACCACCCAGGTCCTGCAGTAATCCTGTCATTGGCTTTGGCTCCCCTACAAGTTGAAGGGACATTGACTTCAGACCCTATACACTGCCTGGCCCTATCTCCTATGCAGTGGGCATGGGGGTGTAGACTCTATTCTCCATTGCTCCAATAGATCAGGGCTGAGATCTTGCCATCTTTGAGCCCTAACTGCAATTTTCTTCTCCCCTATTTTGTCTCTTTTCAGAATACCTGCAAGTTTCTAGCAGCCTCTTTTGCAGTACTGGATTAGATGGAGAACCTTATTGCAATGCCTCTTCACTTTTCTTTATCATTATTCTTCCTGGAATGTTTAGAACTTTGCCAGAGTGTTTGTGAGAGAGCTAAGATCCTCCAGTGCCTTTCATGTTGACATCTTAACAGAAAGCCATTACAATACCCTTATAATTGCCTTTCTTGCCTTCAGTCTCTTTCTTCTCTGTTGTTTTAATTGTTGCTCAGTCGATTAGTCACATCTGACTCTCCATGACTCCATTCTTGGCAGAGACACTAGAGTGGTTTGCCATTTCCTTCTCCAGCTCATTTTACGGATGAGAAAACTGAGGCAAGCAGGGTGAAGTAACCTGCCCATGGTCACATAGCTAGTGTCTCAGGTCAGATTTGAACTCAGATCCTTCTGACTCCAGCACTGGTACTCCATCCACAGCTACCCAAATGATATTCTTAAAGTGAAGATTTTACCATACCATACTCCTTTAATTCTGGTGGCTCCCTCTCCTTTTTAGGATCAAATTCCAACTCTCCTGTTTGGCATTTAAAGGCATTCACAACACATCTTACAATCTTATTACACATTGCTTCCCTCTATACAGTCGACAATCCCTCCAAACCAGGCTTCATACTATTCCTTTCACATGCTATTTCATCTACCATCTTTATGCATTTGCTCAGACTTTGTTGTGCCTGAAATGTAATCCTTCTTCCTTTCAATCTTTTAGAATCAATCCCTACTTTCTTTCTAGGCTCTCAGCTCAGATACTACTTCCTATATAAGGCCTTTCCTAATCCACCCCTCTCCCATCCCAAGCTGCTTGTGTCTCTTCTTCCTCCCCAACTCCCAGGAAAATTGTTGTTCAGACATTTTTTAATTATGTCCAACTCTTTGTGACCCCATTTGGGGTTTTCTTGGCAAAGATATTGATGTTTTTTGCCATTTCCTTCTCCAGCTCATTTTACAGACGAGGAAACTGAGACAAACAGGGTTAAATGACTTGCCCAAGGTCACACAGTTAGTAGGTTTCTGAAGCCAGATTTGAACTCAGGAAGATGAGTCTTCCTGAGATCAGACCTGGCACTCTAAACACAGTACATTGCCGTATATGTATTTTGTCTCTATTTTACATATAGTTATATGCATACAAGTTAACTCCCTCTAGGATGTAAAGTCTTGGAGGGCAGGGATTTTTTCCAGTTTTGCTTTTGTATCCCCATTGTTTAGCAGCATGTGGCATTAATAAATCCTTGCCAATGGATTGATTACTAAATTGCACTGCATTGCACTGAAGGAGCAAAAAAGCAATAGCTTGTATAGCACCTAAGCCAAAAGTAAATTTCATCAGGAAAGAAGCAGTCAGAGGTAGGAATCCAGTATGAAGCGAAGAGACAAAAGCTAGATGGGAAAAGAGCTGGATTCAGAAATAATCTCCTCACACAAATTTAAAACATGAAAATTAGGAAATGAGAAAGTTCACAGAAACATCTAGAGCTCAGCCCCACACCTAAAGTCCCCAAGGAATCTGAGCCGGCTTCTCTTTGAAAAACCTTGCTTTAAGACAGAAATGCCTCTATGTAAGTGATAAATATTCATTTTGTCTAGCATTCATATTTGTGATTTTTCCTATTTATAATAGAAATATTTTTATTAAAGGAATGATAGTGGGAAAGAGGAAATTAGGTAATTGTCATTTTACCCAATCCCTTCATTTTACAGATGGAAAAACTGAGATCCAGCAAACTTAAGGCAATTGTCCAAGTACACACAGGAAGTGTGTACAGGAAGATAGAAGAATGTGAATTGAAACTTTCTAACTCTAAACTTAACATCAATGTCTTATTCCTCAGCAATTTCATTGACTTAAAATGAATACTTCCTGATGACTTTTTCTAAACTATTCTCCACCTGGATAATTTAATCCCCAGAAAATAAACATTTAAAATATTTTAATTATTTTGAAGTAATTTAAATTTAAAAATAATATGAAATTTAAAAATATAAAAATATTCAGTGCAATGGAAAGAGCAGCAGAATTGAAATCCAGGATCCTATGTTCCCATCCTGGACAGGCTAGTTGTATGACCTTGGGTAAGTCACTTTACCTTCAACCAGTAAAAACCTGTAGTGCCTGCCTATTGCCTCAAGCATAAAATACAAATTCCTTAGACTATCATTTGAGGGCCTTTAAAATCTGTCTCCTACCTACCTTTCTGGCTTTATTGCATACTAGCCCACTTCATTAACTCTGTTTCAGTCAAACTACATGATCAGTTGTTCGTTATATTTGACATTCTCTCCCATCTTCATGGAAAGCTAGGAGATGCATGGATAGATCCTGGGTCTGGAATCAGGAAGATTCATCTTTCTGAATTCAAATCTGGCCATAGATATTTACTAGCTATGTGACCCTGGGCAAGTCTCTTAATCCTGTTTACCTCAGTTTCCTCATTTGTAAAATGAGCTGGAGAAGGAAATGGACAATCACTCCAATATCTTTGCTAAGAAAACTCCAAGTGGGATCATGAAGAGTCAGACACAACTGAACAACAAAACTCATCTCCATGCAGTCCCATAAACTGTCCCTTTCCTTGGAATGACCACCCTCCTCATCCATGCCTATCAAAACCCTCTTTCTTCAAGGATCAGATTAGATGTCCCTTACTCTATGAAGCTCTCCTGATTCCCCAAAATATTCTCCTTTCCTTCCCCATTTCTCTCTACTAGCTGTCTTTACTTACCATATTTGGTAGTCAAATATAAGCTCCTTGAGAGCAAGAACTGTCATTTTGATTTTTTTTTGGTAGTTTTACTGCTGATCCACAGTGCCTTCCTTATTAAGTAGGTATTTAATAAATACTTACGATTGAATTAAATTCATCATGAAATTGAACAATTGAGTCTTTCTCTTGATTCCGCATTAATTATAATTTTGATATCTCTTCAGTACCTCTATAGTTTATTAATGTTAAACTGTAATAGCCAGAACAAAACAAGGTACTCCAGAAGTCTCACCAGGCCAGAATACAAGGCTAGGATCTTCTTTGTCCTAGACATTGTATTTCTTTCTTCTTTCAATTTTGTTTTCATTGTCATGCAAAACATACTTCCATATTGGTCATTATTGTAAGAGCAAAGTCAAACATAACCAAACCCCCAAAATCAAACCATAAATACACTGAGGTAAAAGACAAACTCCAATAGTTCTTTCTCTGGTGGTAGATAGCATTCCCCTGAGAAATCTTTGTATTGCTGAGATCAGCCACGTTTTCACAGATAATCATCATATGATATTGCTGTCATTGTGCCCAGTGTTCCCCCAGTTCTGCTTATTTCATTCTGCATCAGTTCATATAGATCTTTCCAGCTTTTTTTCTGCATGTACTTGTTTTGTTCATCAATTTCCCAATTGATGGACATCCCTTCAATTTCCAATTTTTTGCCACCAAAAAAAAAAAAAAACAGCTATATATATATTTTGTACCAATAGGTTCTTTCCCCTTTTTTACTATCTCTTGGAATACAGGTCTAGAAATGGTATTACTGGCTCAGAAGGTATACACAGTTTTTTTAGCTGCTTGAGCATGGTTCCAAATTAGCCCCCAGAATGGTTGGATCAGTTCACAACTCCATCAACAATGCATTAGTGTCCCAGTTTTGCCACATCCCCTCCAACATTTACCACTTTTCTCTACTGTCATATTGGCCAGTCTGATAGGTATGAATCGGCACTTGTGTTTTTTAACTTGGATTTCTCTAATCAAGAGTGATTTTAGAACATTTTTTCATATGATTATTGATAGCTTTGATTTCTTCATATGAAAATTGCTTATTTATATTCTTTGACCATTTGTTAATTTGGGAATGGTTGTATTCTTATAAATTTGACTTAGTTCTTTATAAATTTGAGAAGTTAGACTTTTATCAGAGTAATTGGTTATAAAATATTTTCCCCAGTTTATTATTTCTCTTCTAATCTTGATAACATTAGTTTTGTTTGTACAAAAGCTTTTTAATTTAATATAATCAGAGTTATTCATCTTAGATCTTTTAATATGCTCTATCTATTGTTTGGCCATATATTCTTCCCTTCCCCAAATATCTGCCATGTAAGTTATTCTGTGTTCCTCTAATATAGCTATGGTATCACTCTTTTTAAAATCTAAATCATATATCCATTTTGACTTTATCTTAGAATAGAATGTGAGTAAAATTAAATGCTAATATCTTCCTGTTAATAAAGTTTTACTATATAATGTCTTTTAAAAAAAAGAATAGAATGTGAGATATTGGTCTCTACCTAGCTCCTCCCATACTGTTTTCCAATTTTCCCAGTTAAAGCTGGGATCTTTGGGTTTATCAAACACTAGATTGCTCAGGTCATTTATCTTGTTTATTTTGTTTCTAATCTGCTTCATTGATCTACCCTTTTATTTCTTAGCCTGTACAAAATTGTTCTGATGATTGCTGCTTTATAGTACAGTTTGAGATCTGGTACTGCTAGGCCTCCTTCCTTCACATTTTTTCATTAGTTCCCTTGATATTCTTGACCTTTTGTTTTTTCAGATGAAATTTGTTATTATTTTTTCTAGTTTTCTAGTTGTTTGGTAGTTTGATAGGTATGGTACTGAATAAATAAATGAATTTAGGTCAAATTGTCATTTTTATTATATTAGCTCAGCCTACCCATGAGCAATTAATGTTTTCCTAGTTGTTTAGATTTGACTTTATTTGTGTGAAAAGTGTTTTATAATTGTGTTTATATGATTCCTGTGTTGGCAATGCATTCCTTTTTTTTTTTAAACCCTTACCTTCTGTCGTGGAGTCAATACTGTGTATTGGCTCCAAGGCAGAAGAGTGGTAAGGGCTAGGCAATGGGGGTCAAGTGACTTGCCCAGAGTCCCACAGCTGGGAAGTGTCTGAGGCTAGATTTGAACCCAGGACCTCCCATCTCTAGGCCTGGCTCTCAATCCACTGAGCTACCCAACTCCCCCCAGGCAATGCATTTCTTAACATCAACTAAGATTTTTTTAAATCTGAATCTGTAATTCCATTGATGTAGGGAATTTCTGGTAATGGAAACTTTCCCTTCAGTGGAGATCAGCAATTCATCTGCATCTGGTAACCTTAGGAAGGTGCCCAGAGTACTGAGGGGTTTAGTAACAACTTATTGCCATACAACTGATATGTATCAGAGGCAGAACTTGAAACCAGATTTTTTTGACTCTAAGACAAACTCTTTTTTCTTCTCTATGGACTAATTGTTTTGGGGGAAGCTGTTTTAGAGGCTTTGCTGTTACCACCTTAGAGGCAAGTTTCTATGTAGCATTGATGCAAACTACTTTCTATCTATGTTGTTATTGTTCTTGAGCCATTTTCCAGTCATGTCTGACTCTAAGTATAATTGTTTTTTTATTTTTGCAAACCATTATAAACCACTATAGTGGTTTGCCAATTTTTTTCTGACTCATTTCACAAATGAAGAGTCTGAAGCAAAGTTAAATGACTTGCCCAGGGACCCACAGCTTAGTAAATGTCTGAGGCCAGATTTAAATTCAGGAAGATGAATCTTTCTGATTCCATGCCTGGTGACCTGCTTATCCAACATTGTTGCTACTGTTTGGTCGTTTTTAGTTGTGTCTGACTCTCTGTGACCCTATTTGAGGTTATCTTTGCAAAGATACATTTCCCAGATGAGGAAACTGAGGCAAACAAGATTAAGTAACTTGTTCAGAGTTACTCAGTTTATAAGTGTCTGGGGCTGGATTTGAATTTAGGTTTTCCTGACTTAAGGTCTAGCACTCTATTTACTGCTCAATCTAGTTCCTCCCTCCTATCTATGTGATCTTGGGCAAGTCATTTATCCTAATGTATATAATGTTAGGGTTCGAACTACATCAATGGTATCAAACTTGAATAGAAATAGAACTCTGGGTGCCTCATATTGCTTTAGAAAATCATAAATTAACATTGTCTATGTTTAATTATATTTTTATTTATTTTCCATTGCATTTTAATTTGCCTCTGATGGAACTCAGGTGTTTTGTAGATCATAGGCCCTTCGAGCCTGGCATCTCTGGACTACATAATCTTTAAGGCCTCTTTAATCTCTAAATATTATTGATCCCAAGCTTGGGAATGTGCCTGCATGATAAATCTTCATGAATGACTCTTTCCTGAAAACTAAACTCCCAATCCCTCTATTTAAGCCTCTCCAAATCTTTTTCATTAGGGGTCTTCCACTCCAGACAAGTCAATCTATTAGTTATACAACCAAGTCATAAAACAAGACTAGGTCTTTTTCACATGAGAGACCTTTCTTTCTGATAGTCATCCATCCATCCATCCATCCATCCATCCATCCATCCATCCAATCATCCAATCGACCATCCAACAAATATCTGCTATGGACAGAACACTGTGATAAGTACTGGGTGAGAAAGAC
This sequence comes from Monodelphis domestica, assembly GCF_027887165.1. Taxonomy (NCBI): domain Eukaryota; kingdom Metazoa; phylum Chordata; class Mammalia; order Didelphimorphia; family Didelphidae; genus Monodelphis; species Monodelphis domestica. The sequence goes on along the minus strand of NC_077227.1, from coordinate 227,435,096 downwards.
AGTTTTAATAAAGTATAGTCCTTGCCTCTCATGTAGCTTACAATCTAGTCTTGGGATAAGATGCAAACACAAATACTTATAGCACATATTATGTGATAACTCATTGCAGAATCAGAGAAAAAATACTTTATAAGGTCTGAAAATTATACCTCCTCATTTTCTGCCCTTCAAAAAAAATTCTTTTCATCAGGCTAAACGAGCATGGTTTCCTAAAATATTCCTCATACAGCATGATTTCCTGTCATTTCATTTTGCTTTCCTACCTCTTGCCATCATCCAGCTTGCTAATATTTCTTCTTAAATGCAGTGTCAACAATTGATTGTAATGGACTTTCCTCTACTAGCAACAATGCAATGATCCAAAACATTTCTGAGGGCCTTATGTGAAAAATGCCATCCACATACAGAAAAAGAACCGTGGGAGCAGAAACACAGAAGGAAAGCAACTGCTTAATCACATGGTTCATGGGGATATGATTGGGGATGAAGACTCTAAATGATCACCCTAGTGCAAATATCAATAATATGGAAATAGGTTTTGATCAATGACACATATAAAACCCAGTGGAATTGTTGCTTATGGGAGGGAGGTGGGAGGAAGGGAGGGAAAGAACATGAATGATGTAACCATAGAAAAAATTTCTTAATTAGTCAATAAAAAATAAATAAAATGCAGTGTCAAGACATGAACACAACATTCCAGAGGTGGCATGATTAGGGCAAGATATCTCTCCCTTGCTCTGGACATTGGGTAAGTTCAAGATGGTATTGCTCTTCTGGCAGCCACATCACACTGCTGCCTTGTGTTGAGCTTGCAAGTCAGTAAATTCTCCAGATTTTTCTCATGTAACCCTCTCAAAAGCCAGGTCTCTCCCATTCTGGATGGGCGCCATTAAAAAATTAAATGCACGGTATTCAGGCAAGCACAGATTTGTTCAAGATGACTGAACAAACCACAGAATCCCAGAATCCCCCTTTCTTAAGCCAGAAGGGAAGTCCCTGTGGTCATCTAGTACTTACCCCTGCCTCCAGTAAAACCCACAATTAACCTATCCTGGAAAGTCATGTTGTCTCCTTTCTTCTTTAAAGGAAACATCTTGCCTAGGAACAGAACTCCAGAGCGATGGTGTAGGGAGAAACCTGAGGAATCTGACATTTACTTCTCTCATTCCTTAACCCGGTGCACATCTTCCGGAAGGCTGGGGCTCTTGCTACCCAAGGGCTAAACTTGTACTGAATATAAACATTCTTCCAGGACCACAAGGTATTTATATCTCAGGTCATGAGTCATGATAGCTATTTTTAGCTTCCTTATTGAGGACATTTTTGTTTTCCTTCTATCTCCTATCTGGTTGGGAGCCAATCTCTCCCTGACCCTGACAGAATGAGTGACCATCCATTTGAAGATAACTACACATGACAGCATGAGGCAGGTGCCATTGGCTGTCGGTCTAAGACAGGAGGGCAATCACAGAGCAGCCAGATCTCACCAATCCCAAATCGGAGGGATACCTTCTCTCCTTCAATTTCCCCTGTTTCCCATCTTGGTTTTTCTTTTAAAGTCTCTAGCAATATCTTTACCATCCCTGCTTCCCACATTCCCCAAGTCATTCCATTTAATCCGATGTCAAGTCATATTTTTATGAAATAATTGCTACATTTTGATAATGTGCTAGGAATTATGGGTCAAACAGAACATTAGACTCAGAGAATATAGAATACCAAAGTCAGATTGATAATTAGAGAAAAGAACTTTTAAATATAGAATTTAGAACATTAAGGCTGTAAGCAGGAGTATTTTCTAACATACTTGTTCAAACCAGCTCCCAAGAGCTGATAGTTAAATTTAATTAATTTTAAATTATGATTTAGTAATATACTTTGGTTAAAATAGTAACATTAAAATAGTTAAATTATTGTGATAATTTATACTTTGGAAATCAACTAACACTACAAATCATTTAATTGTTTAAACTTTAAGTGATAGGGGGAAATGTTAATAATGTCGATTAAACCTAAAAGTGCAGAAAAACAGGCCTGGAGACAGTAGGCCCTGGGTTCATATTTAACCTCAATCACTTCTTAGCAGTGTGACCCTGAGCAAGTCACTTGACTCTACTGTCTAGCCCTCACCACTCTTCTGTCATATTGATTCTAAGATTGAAGGTAAGGGTTTAAAAAAAAAAAAAGGTCTTGTCAAAAGTGCCCTGCTGGTAGAGTTGTGAACTGATCCAACCATTTTGGAGAGTGATATGTGGAACTCTGCCCAGAGGTCTTTAAAACTGTTTATTTCCTTTGGTCCAGGAATACCACTACTGAGTCTGAATCCCAAAGATGTTTTTTTAAAGGGGGAAAGGATATATTTGTACAAAAATATTTATAGCAGCTCTTTTTTGATGGTAAAGAATTGGAAATTGAGGGGACGTCCATCAGCTTGGGAATGGCTGAACAAGTTGTGGCATATGATTTTGATGGAATACTACTGTGTCATCAGAAATGCTGAGAAGACTGATTTCAGAAAAACCTGGAAAGACCTGATGCAAAGTAAAATGAGAACCAGGAAAACACTGTGCACAGTAACAGCAATATTTTATAAGCAGCATTTGTGAATGATAGCTATCCTTAGCAATACAATGATCCAAAATAATCCTCAAGGACTTATGAAGGAAAACGCCCACTACTTCCAGAAAAAGACCCAAAGGCATCTGGATGCGGACCAAAACCTACTATATTTCACTTTATTTCTTCATTTTTCATTTGTTTGTTCAAGTTGTCTTTCACAAAATGGTGAGTATAGAAAAATGTTTTATACTATTACACCTATAAAATCTATACCAGATTGTTTACTATTTAAGGAAGGGTGAAAATTTGACTCAAACTTAAAAAAAAAATGAAGGTTAAAATGTTTTTTCATGTAATTGAGGAACAAAATACAATATTATTTTAATAATAAATTAAATATTTATTAAATATAATAAAAGATAAATATTCACTAAATGTTAAAGATAAATATTCACTATCCACCCCCATCCCCAGCTGGTTGTTAAATATATACTGTCCTTCCACTGGCTGGAAGGGACTTTAGAACAAAGAACATAGAACATAGACTATTAGAAGGAGAAGAGTACATCAAGAAAAGAGTGTTAGAACACAAAACATAGAACGTTAGAACTGATGGAGTTCTTAGATACCCATTATTCAAGCACCTTAATTTCACATGAAATATAAAGTCCAAAGAGGGGAGGTGACTTCTTCAGGGTCAAATAGTAATAGAATCAAGACTAGACTCCAGCTTCATGACCCCTATTCTGATTACTGCAGCTATTCCAACTAAGGGAACTCAGATATAAAGCGTGATTTCTCCCTTATTTCATTTTTCATTGGATTGGGAATCTCATTGTTATGGGCCATCTTTCCACTCATAGCTCATAACCATGAATACGATCTCATTCTGTACAATTCCTTAAGATTCTCTATAGAGGATCTACAAAAGCAATCAAACAAATGAATAAAAAATAAGTAAAAAATAAAACCACTTACTTTCCTCTATCTCTTCTACTAGTATAACTTTTGGACTCCCCACCAGCTCTCATTCCATGTTGACACATAGCTGGTCCAATTCTTTCTCCTTTTATATTTGGTACTGATGATTTAAAAAAGATTCTTCTCGTGTATATTATCATTGTTGACGCTTTGGTCTATTGGCACCCACTATGTGTCTTACCAAAGTGATCTTCCAGTCACCTGAAATTCTGATGAACTGAATGGGCCATGTGTTTTGAAGCAGATTGTTTCCCAAATTAATTAATGATCACTATGCATTTATTAAGTACCAACCATTTTCTGTGTTAGGTTCCATGGCACCAAAATGAAACAAGTCCTGCCTTCAAGAAGCTTAAATTGTCTTGAGGGAAGTAACATGTACATGTAGACATTTATTCAAAATATGGTCAAAATAAATGCAAAGTAATTTTAGGGTGTTTTCCTTCATAAGTCCTTGAGGATTATTTTGGATCATTGTATTGCTAAGGATAGCTATCATTCACAAATGCTGCTTATAAAATATTGCTGTTACTGTGCACAGTGTTTTCCTGGTTCTCATTTTACTTTACATCAGGTCTTTCCAGGTTTTTCTGAAATCAGTCTTCTCATCGTTTCTGATGGCACAGTAGTATTCCATCAAAATCATATGCCACAACTTGTTCAGCCATTCCCAAGCTGATGGACGTCCCCTCAATTTCCAATTCTTTACTATCAAAAAAGAGCTGCTATAAATATTTTTGTACAAATATATCCTTTCCCCCTTTAAAAAAACATCTTTGGGATTCAGACTCAGTAGTGGTATTCCTGGACCAAAGGAAATAAACAGTTTTAAAGACCTCTGGGCAGAGTTCCACATATCACTCTCCAATTTTAGGGCACAAGCAGCTGGGAAGTTGTAGGAAAGACTTCATAGATAATAACTGTAAAGCACTTATCATAGTGCTTGGTATATAGCAAATTCTATATAAACTTTAAGGCAGCTGATTTACTCACTGGATAGAATGCCAGGCCTGGAGTCAGAAAGACTCAGCTCCCTGAGTTCAAATCTGGTTTCAAACACTTACTAGCTTTGGTGACCCTAGGTAAGTCACTTAGCCTTCTTTACCTCAGTTTACCCATATGTAAAAGGAGCAGATAAAGGAAATGGCAAACCACTCCAGTATCTTTGCCAAGAAAACTCCAAATGAAGTCATGAAGAATCAGGCAAGACTGAAATAAATGAACAAATATCATCATCATCATCACCACCATAATTGTTCTTATTGAATGAAATGTTCTTTAAGCTAAGTTTTGAAAGAAACTAGGAATTTTAAGAGGCAGAAGGGAAGAGTGAGTGCAAACCAAGGCATGGGGATGGTCATTCCAAAGATAGGCAATTAAGAGTCTTACACAAGGAACAAATTTTCTTGGATCATAGAGCACATGAAAAGGAGTAAAATTATAAGACTGAAGGTATAGTTCAGAGCTAGACTGTGAAAGGCTTTAAAGGTTCATCAAAGGAGTCTGTAAGTCTGTTCTCCTTCTCTTCAATTTTAAACCTACCCCATTGTCCAGTATATGTATAAATATATATTGCATATATGTCTTTATTGGTAATGTGCTATAGTCTACTGACAGCCTCAATGGTTGTCAATACTCACTAGTGGTGAGGACCTTCATTTGATTTTAGGCTCACAAATAGCAAAGTTTTTTTTCAGTCTATGCAATTCTCATGTAAACTCTCCACAGATGATTTTTCCTCCCAATCCTCCCCCAAGATGCTTACCGTCTAAATCTTTCCATTAATTTTCATTAATCTTTGAGTCATCTGAAATTTTTATTTTTCGAAGAGTTTGATACTTCTATATCCTGATAAGCTAGCTCACTTGGCTGTTCATCCAACTTCTCACCATAATTGGAGCAATATTTAGTCTAATCCTCATGAGGCATCTGCTGTCCAAGGACCATTCCTGCTAAATATAGAAAGGTTCGTCACTAGGAGGTGATTTGTTCTTTAGTCATCCATCCTTCTTCAATAACCATGAGTTGATAGATTGCCAAAGGAACTGAACCACATTTAATTTAGAATTTGAAGCAGGAAGAATATAGACCTAGGATTTCATTGGTATACAACAGCCATTCTCTAAGTGTCGAAGGGGAACCTTGAGATCTTTTCATGTAGTCTTAGAGAATTTCTATAAGACTCTGGGAAGTCATAGATCATAAATCCAGATCTGGAAGAAACTTAGCACTCTAGTTTAAAAGGTTCAGGGAAGTTAACTTGCCTAGGTTCACAAAGCCAGGAAACATCAGAGGTGGGTCTTAAGTCAATTTTTCATAATTAAAAATTTTTTTATTGTACTATATAATATATATTATTGCATATACTATATTATATTAAATTAATTTAAAATTTATTTTCACAATAATATTAAGATGTTTTAATTTCTAATAAAGTCAATATTAATAGATTTAACTAATTTAAATCAGCAAATTCAACATAAGTTTTGAGGTGGGGGTCCTCAATAATTTTTAAGAGTATAAAGGGGAGAGACAGGAGGTCCTGGGTTCAATTTGGCCTCAGACACTTCCTAGCTGTGTGATCCTGGTCAAGTCACTTAACCACCATTGCCTAACCCTTCACTCTTCTGCCTTGATTGGTTCCAAGGCAGAAAATAAAGGTTTAAAAATTAATAATAATAAACAGAGTATAAAGGGGTCCTAAGACCAAACAATTTGAGAACTGCTGGTGTAGGGAACTCTTAAGTGAAGAGTTCTATGCTTTCTGATGCGAATCAGGAACTTTTGAAACTTACAGTCTTAGAGAATTTCTGTAAGACTCTGGTAAGTCATAGATCACAAACCCTGATTTGGAAGAGACTTGACTACCTAGTATAAAAGGTTCAGGGAAGTTAACTCGCTTTAATTCATGAAGCCAGGAAACATCAGAGATAGGTCTCAAGTCAGTTTGTTATCAGAAGAATCAAACACCATTTGCCCCCCACAAACTCCCAATTTGTGGCCAGAACCAGATTAAAATGTAGTTAGGAAGTATTTAACAAAATGAATAAAAATACTATAAAATATAGATGATGTCAGTATGTGGTTTTGTAAGCCAATATACAACCACAGGCATCCTTATATAGAGCTTCATGGCCCTGTTTCGATTTGAAGCCCCTGGATTACATCATACTTGCTATAAATGACAGCCAAAGACATTGCAGCCAAGGTAAAAGATCCCTCTCAAGTTCTCCTCAGAGAGGTGAGTAAAGCCATTGGTTTTTCATACATATCCAAGAACAAAAAGGAAACATTAGTTCGTGGCACAGATCTAGGTTTGCCAAGGTCATGATGAGCATAATGAAGGAGATCACCATAAAAATGGTTGCAGTTTATAGGCCAACATGTAATAAAGACATTGAGGAAATAGAGAAATATTACATAGAACTTTAAAAGAGTTCCCAAAATTTAGTCCTGTGTTCTTTCCATTATACACCATTAAACATAGTCTGATAGTGTACTGGGGGTAGAGTCAGGAAGACCTGAGTTCAAGTCTAGCCTCAGACACTTACTAGCTGTGTAATCCTGTTCCTTAATTTCTATCTGCCTCAGTTTCCTCATCTATAAAATAGAATTAATGATAGTACCTATATCCCAGAGCTGTGAGGATCAAATTAGATATTTGTAAAGTGCTTTATAAACTTTAAAGTTCTGCATAAATGCTAGCTGTTGTTATTATTGAAACACTTGACATAGCATCTTGTTACCTAATTTTCACAATAAACATGGTCATAAATTCATAGACTCAGAGGTGGAAAGGACATTAATGACTCTCTAGTCAAAGTTCTTTGATTTATGTTTTTTTCTTTTTTTATTCAGATATTTTATTTTCTCAATTAAATTTAATAACAATTTTCAGCAGACATTTTCCAAAATTATAAGATCCAAATTGTCTCCCTCCTTCCCTTCCCTCCTTCCTCTTGGAGATGGTAAGCAATCTGATCTGGGTTCTGCATGTATTACCTTGCAAAATATACTTCCATATTGGTCATTGTTGTAAAAGAATACTTATATAAAACCAAAACCCCCAAATAAAAACATAAATAAACTAATTTGAAAAATAGTATGCTTAGTTTTTCCCCCTTAATACTCTAACCTTCAATTTTAGAATCAAAACTGTATATTGGTTCCATGGCAGAAGAGCAGTAAGAGCTGAGAAATGGTTAAATGACTTGCCTAGGGTCACACAGCTAGGAAGTAACTAGGGTGAGATTTGAACCCAGGATCACTGTCTCTAGACCTGGCTCTCAATTGTCAGGTCACATAGCTCCCCCCAAACTCCTCAATTTATAACTGAGAAAATGGAGACCTAGAGAGATTAATTTGCCCCAAATCACTTAGACAATAAGTAGAAGAGCCAGAATTTGAACTAAGATCCTTTAATTAAATATCCATCATTTTTTCTACTGTACCAAGTGAGGTAGATGCTACAGTGATTATTATTTTAAATTTTTTATCTGTATCTTTTGTTTTTATATAACTTTCATTTCTGAATAGATCACTGTCCCTTATCTAGTGAAGCATGCCTTATAATAACAGCAGCAAAAATACTAAATACTTATATAAAACCAAAACCCCCAAATAAAAACATAAATAATGTGAAAAACAGTATGCCTGTTTTTCCCTATTAATACCCTAACCTTCCATTTTAGAATCAACACTATGTATTGGTTCCAAGGCAGAAGAACAGTAAGAGCAGTAAGAGCTAGGAAATGGGGGTTAAATGACTTGCCCAGGGTCACACAGGTAAGAAGTAGCTGAGGCCAGATTTGAACCCAATCTGGGTCTGACAGTATGTAAAATTTCATGACCATAGTCTCCAACCTTTGCAAAGAAGCAAAGACCATCTATTTTTTTTCTCATTCCTTCCTCTAGGACAAGTATGGATATTATTTGTCTGCATTTTACAGATGAAGAGATTAAAATAAAGCCAATAACTTGAGCAAGGTCACATAGCTAGGAAATGATAGAACCAGAACCAAAACTCAATTTTTTTCAACTTAAAATTCAAATGTAACTTAATTTAAAATTTAAAAAATTAAATTTAAAAATTTCAAATTTTAAAAAGTTCTTCAACTGTCCCCACTCCCCCCTTCTACCTAGTTTTTATGCATAGACTCAATTCAATTCCACAACCATTTGCCTGCTGAGATAATAGTCGAGATGAGGAAATCTTTCTATAATGAATTTGTAAACACAGAGAGGGATGTATTTAGAGTGTTCAGAGAACATGAGGACTCCTTGCATAAGGGTTTACTAAAGCCTTTTCAGGTGTGTTTTCCTCATTTGCTGTCCACCTGCTACTTACTTCTCACCTGTGGGTCCAAGAAGTTGTAGCCTGCATAGTGGCAGGTGAGTTAAACTAGGCTGAAGGTAACCAAAAGGCCTCAAATCTATTGGTGAGTTAAGAGAGGTCCTCCCCAAACACGTGAAAGCTTCCTCTAGCAGAATGGGTGAATGAGAATGACTTGTTCTAATGGCCCAGAAGGCAGCAGAAGCAGGCACTGTGGAGCCCTTGGAGCTGGGTTAGACATGATAAAAGGCAACGCCATCATCCACTGCATCCTGTAATATTTATTGGAAAAGGAAATTGGATTGGAAAAATGGGGATTTTGGGAGGTTTGTATGGGGTATGGAGGAGTTTAAGGGAGAGAGTGAACACTGCTTGGTGAAGCAAAGGAGGGAGATGCCCCCTGCTGAGAGGAAACATCAGGGGTCTGATAAGGATTTTTTGTTGTAGAATGACTGAAGTTCAGCTCCCTTTATGACCAGAAAAGATAGTCCACTTATCTGACTGCAAATTCAAATAATATAAAGTTTAATAACCAGTTGGGATTTGAGTTTTTTCTCAGCTTCAGACCTGAGGCCAGGCCCCAGAGGCTGGCGGAGGGTTCTCCCACTCCCATCTACTCTATATCAATCCAGTTTTGTCTTTTTAGAATCTTAGTAGTAGACAGAAAGCAAACAAGAACAAGTCTAACCTTCAGAAGCAACTGGGCCTGAATCTTCCGGCTGAACCAAGAAGAGGTGGCACACTACACCAGACTGGGCTGAACAAGCTCCTACCTCCTCCAACACCAGGCAGCAAGTCCCCCAGGGCAGGCAGGAAGTGCTCCTCACAAGACCCAACTGCCACACCCGGCAGGAAGGAAGTGCTAGTCACAAGACCCAACTGCCACTCCCAGTTGGCCCCTTCCCCCACAAACTGTCAGTCTTGTTTCCTTTCCACAATCCCAAGCCATCACCAGTCATCTTGACTTTTGTCTTGCCACTGGACTTAGATGACTCTAAAAAAGAGTGAGGTTGATGACTTTGTGCAACTGCCTCTGTTAAATCTAATATACACACAAGTCAAAAGATATCACCAATGATGGCACTTTGGTCCTCTTCCAGTACCGAGGACAACAAACAAACACAGATTTGGGATTTGAATCAGTGAAGGTAGTATTGTAGGTGGATGAAGATTGTAACTGGAGCAGGAAATGGCAAACCACTCCAGCATCTTTGCCAAAAAAACTCCATGAACAGTTGGTCCATGGGGTCATAAAGAGTTGGACCTTACTGAACAACAAAGATTGCAACCCTTCATGCTTTCTCATCATCCTCTGATGAGCCCTGTCATGGTTATTATATTATAAACCTTCCATAAGAGATCTATACAATACACAGAGGGATTTCCCTTATGACCCAAGATATTTTGTGGTTACACAGTGCTTGGCACATAGTAGACTTTGTATAAATGCTTATTCTCTACTCCCTCCCACTTTAATCAATCAATCAATCAAGATTTATTAAAGCACTATTATGCCCCAAGCACTGTGCTAAGCACTGGGAATACAAAAAAGAATCAAAAGAGAAGTTCTTACTCTCAGGGAATTTATATTATAATGGATACTGATTAACCAAGTTGAACTGTGCATGGCATCCATCTTTTTGAGAAAAGCTAGGTGGTATAGGCAACAGGGTACTGGGGCTGGAGTCAAGAAAACCTGAGTTCAACTCCAGCCTTGTACATTTAGACAGACCCTAGCAGTGTGGCACTAGGTAAGTCATTTAATCTCTGCCTACCCCAGTTTCTTTAGTTGCAAAATGGAGATGATAACAGCACATAACTCCCAATGTTTTTGTGAAAGTCAGAGATATTTATAAAGTGTTTAATTTAGGAACAGCCAGGTAACTCAGTGGATAGAGTCCTAAGGGCTGGAGGTCTTAGGTGTAAATGTGACCTCAAACACTTTCCAACTGTGAGACCCTGGGCAAGTCACTTAACTCCAATTGCCAATCATTACTGCTCTTCTGCCTTGGAATTGATACTTGGTATCCATTCTTTTCATTTTTTATTTTGAAAATTAATTAATTTAAAATATTTTTCCATGGTTACATGTTTCATGTTCTTTCCCTCCTCCAAATTTCCCCCTCCCAGAGTCAACAAGCAATTCCACTGGGTTTTACGTGTATCATTGTTCAAAACCTATTTTCATATTATTATTATTTGCAATAGAGTGATCATTTAAAGTCAACATCCTCAATCATATCCCCACCAAACCACATTATCAATCATGGTTTTTCTTCTGCATTTCTACTCCCACAGTTTTTATTTGGTATCCATTCTAAAAAGATGAGGATTTAAAAAAAAATTAACTGCTTAACACAGTATTTAGCATATAGTAGGTGCATAATAAATGTTTTCCCCTCTTTCCTTCCTTTTTGGAGCAGATACTTTATGCTCAACTTTTCATTTGCTGAGTCAAATGGGATTTTTATTTGTTTATTTTTTAGGGTGGTGTTGTTGTTAATCAACAAATCATAGGCATCAAGTGTCCATCACCTGTATCACAGAGCAGCTGGGAAGACACCACCTTGTCAACAGGACAGACCAGGGAAGGGGGCCTGGCAGGAATACTTAAAGGAAAACAAGCAGCACCAATAGGCAACGGGAAGCTCATGGTCACTTTTTTTAGGTCTTGGCCCACTGATTACTTTTAGGTGAAGGAAGAAAACTCATTTTTTTTCTGCCCATATGTTTATATCACTATAGGGAGTTGGCCGAATGCTAGAATGAGCCCAAACAGCAGTCATTTACCATGAAAAAAAAAGTAGGCTGGAAAGTGTCAGAGCTACAATGAATGGACTTCTCTTGCTAATGGCCGACTGGTCTTGTTATTAATACAGATGTAATGCTATTAAGCTTCCCTTATTAAGTCAGCAGCTCTGGATCCCTGTTACCCTGTATGCCTTAGTTACAGGCTCATTTTTCAATTATACTTTAATTGCAACATCTTCAAAAAATGCCTGGTGAACACAAGGGAACACAGGGGAAGGCTGCTGAATTTCATCTGAACCAAAACTCAAGAGAGATCAAAGATCTGAACCTCTTGTTTGAGTTGCAGGAACTTTAATTTTCTTTTCTTTAATTCTTACCTTCCATCTTAGAATCAATTGATTCTAAGGCAGAAGAGTGGTCAGGGCTAGGCAATGGGGGTCAAGTGACTTGCCCAGGGTCACACAGCTGGGAAGTGTCTGAGGTCAGATTTGAACCGAGGACCTCCCATCTCTAGGCCTGGCTCACAATCCACTGAGTTACCCAGCTGCTCCAAGAACTTTCATTTTCAAGGACAGGAAAGGAATCAGGCCATGATCTTACCAAATGGCCTAGATCTTCTCATCTATCCCAGAACCAAGATTTTAAAAAAAGTATTAGGTTTGGGGCAACCGGGTTTCTCAGTGGTTAGAGAGGCAGGCTGGGAGATAGGAGGTCCTGGGTTCAAATCTTGCCTCAGGAACTTCCTAGCTGTGTGATTCTGGGCAAGTCACTTAACCCCAATTGTCTATCACTTACTGCTCCTCTGATTTGGACAATACTTAGTATTGATTCTAAGATGGAAGGTAAGGGTTAAATTTTTTTTTAAAGGATTGGGTTTGTGAATATAGAAGTCTAGACTTGTAGAAAAGGAAACAGACTGAAAAAGGAGAGGTAACTTATGGCAATAGATACGACACTGAACATGGAATGCTGGAATTTGAATCTTACTACATGCTCCTCTTCTTCCTTTAGCTGTTACAAAAGGATGCTTACTGAGAAGACAAAGCAAAAATAAAAGTACAAACTTTCCCCCTCCAATATTTAAGGGTGCAATCTCCTCCTTATCACCTCAGTCCCTGGGGAGAGTGGGTTCAAACTCAGAGCAGTTACTACAAAGTGTTAGGCCCTCCAAGTCCCAGAAGCAGCATGGACCAGAGTCTTGTAGGACCCGACATCTTAGCCACAGGGCCCATCTACTGCTGGATTGAGTCCTGCCCACTCTGGCATGGATGCCAGGTCCTGGAGCTCTGCTTTATCTCCTAATCTTTGGAAGCTCCCAGAGGTGCAGCTCATTCTGTTGCAGCTCCACTACTGCTTCACCTCAGTCATAGTTACATCTGGGGCAGAAAAATCAAACTGGTTCCATGATGACTTGGTTGAGGAGAGTAGACCACTACACTAACTCTATCTTCCTACCCAGAAGCTTACTGAAATCTTTGTGTCTTCACACAAGCACAGTTACCCGCCTCAGATTCTTTTTCAGTTGTGATGTTGGGGAAGTCACTTAACCTGAATCCTTCTTCTCATCTATAAAATGAGAGGCATGAATTTGTTGAACTCTAATGTCCTTTCCAGCCCTAAATCTATGATCCTATAAAACTAGAGAAAATGGAGACAGTTCGGTTCAATAAGCTGGACAAGGTACTGTGTCCTGGGGATACAAAGACAAAATAAAACACAAAAACTTCCTGTTTTCAAAGAAATTGTATTCTTCAGGTTAATACAGCATTAGGGGATAAGCAAATAAAGAATAATCTGAGAAAAGCTAGAACACTAAAGAGTGGAGGAACCAGGAAAGGCTTCACAGAGAAGACCTTAACTGAGCCTCTAAGGGAGTTTCTAGGAGATAAAAGGGCAGAGGGAATGAATTTCAGGATTGCAGGAAAATCTATGCAAAGGCGTGAAGGTGTGGAATTGTGTCCAAACTAAGTCTGCCACCAATTTGATGTGCCAGAGGCAGTGGAGTAGGGGGCAGTGGCAATGGTAGGGCAGGAGATGGTTAAATTGGAAATGAAACAGGTCAAAGCTTTCATTTTAATCAGCAGTGAGGACATTATAAAAGGAAGGAAGGAAGGAAGGAAGGAAGGAAGGAAGGAAGGAAGGAAGGAAGGAAGGAAGGAAGGAAGGAAGGAAGGAAGGAAGGAAGGAAGGAAGGAAGGAAGGAAGGAAGGAAGGAAGGAAGGAAGGAAGGAAGGAAGGAAGGAAGGAGGGAGGGAGGGAGGAGAACTAAAAATAAATAGAGTTGAGCTCCTCTCCACAAAACTCTTCTAAACAGATCTGATATACCAGACCAAATCCTGATGGGAGAATCCAGAAAAACATATACCCTGCTAGGCAGAGGGATAGACAGAGAAATCTTCAGATACTGGGGATTGGGGTTAGTGCCAGAGGATACAGTGAGTAGAGCACTCCTAGTACTCAGGGAAAGTCAATGCACCAGACCAAGAGGAGGTCCCATCTCTACCTGGGCCCCACCAGATCCACACCTGTCACACACCTGTGACTGGACAGGTGTGAACTGGTAACTTTGTCAACTACTGCCCAAATTAGATGTCGGAGACCCAGAGTAGACAGAGAAAGGAATCTGGGCACAGCTTGGTTTTCCCCTTTAGGGATACCCTGGCTGGGGTACCAAAAAAGGAGCAAGTCTAAAATCCATTAGCACCAGAGGCAGCAGTCAGACCCTAGGCACAAAGCAAGGTCTCAATTTCAGTATCCAGTCAAGCCTGCAGAAAAATAACCAGCCTAGGAATCCCAGGTCAAAGAGGAGCCTATAATTCTCCCTCTGTGAACCAACAGAGCTTTCTAGCTGATAGAGGCTGAGTCTAACAGCCATCTTACTCTTGCTCAGACCCAAACACAGGTCAAGAATTTGTAGAGCTCAGGCCATGGAGGCTACAAACAGACCTTGTCTTGGATCAGACCACTATGGGGACAATGAAAGATTGCAGTCCTTGGATCTACCCTGAGACCCTGGAATAACACAACACTCAGTACATCAAGAGAGCAGCAAGAAGGCCAGCCCAGATCTATCCTTCAGAAGTGCTACAGAACTCAGCCCTAACATCAAGTCCTAAGTCAGGATGTAGGCTAGAAGAATGAACAAACAAAAAGAATCCACCCAAAAAGAGAAAAATCAGCAAAACTAACAGTGCACTAAGAAATAATTGACAGTATATGAAATGTTCAATGCCCAGGGATGCCCTTACCCCATTCTGCAATGGAGTTGGGGTGGGGTGGGGGTGAGGGATAATTTCATATCACTTCTTTGGAGTGAAGCTTGTTTACAATTTTCCAAATTTAATTTTAATTTTAATATTTTAATTGTTTTAATGGGAATGACCAACTTCTACTGAGGGTACTAGTCAGCCCTTGGCATGCAATTTGGAGTTTTAAGAGTTGCCTGGGGCACAAAGAGATTAAATGACTTGCCTAGGATCACACAAATATTACATTGGGGTCAATGTTGGACTTGGGGATCAAACCCATATTTCCTAACTCTGAGGCCTGTTCTCAGTTCATAATGGTGCACTGCCTGTATAAGGGGTATTATTCCTATATTAAAAAATATTCATTCATTGGAACTTAGTCCACGATTTTCACAGTGGCAAAAGGTTCTTAAAAGGCATCTAGTCTAATCACAACATTTTAAAGTAGGAGACAATGAGACGCTGAGAACAGATGTGGCTTGCCAAGGTCACATAGTTGGTGGCAGAGCTGGAAGGAGAACCCAGGTTACATAGACTCCCAGGCCAGGGTCATGTTCTATCTCCCAGAGAAGGAACACCTACATACTTCTTGCTAGAAGCAAAAGGAGCCAGTTGAATGGGATTAAACCTACTAGGCCCTTGAGGCAGTAACTGAATATTCATGCTCAGAATTGTGCCAAAATCCAACTCATCCAGAAAACAATTGAGTGTGACAGGGTTCCCTGACCCTTTATGGCCCTTACTAGGCTCATAAAGTCTGCTCTCAATCTTCTGTGAGTCACCATAAACCACTATATATTTCAGTTGAATTCTATGGTGCTAAAATCCTACTTTGAGCCCCAAATCCAAAATTGCCCCTCTTGAATCCCAGGAGAATTTCTTCCCACACCAGAAGCTTTTTCTCTTGGTTAAAGAGATCTCTTTATCCTAAGTGAAAAAATGACCACACAAGTCCAGTATTTCCTCTGTTAGTGAAATGTTAATTTGCTAGATTAAATGGATGGTATTAAGTGATATCTGATAGCCAAAGTAGCTAGAAGGAAGTTGACTAAAAAAAAGATCTTTATTACCATCATTCCTATACACTGAGGATATTTGGATTGACTGAAGTCCCACCTTGTTGTTCAGTCACAACCGATTCTTCATGATCCCATTTGGGATTTTCTTGGCAAAGATACTGGAGTGGTTTGCCATTTCCATCTCTAGATCATTTTATAGATGAGGAACTGAAACAAACAGGATTAAGTGACTTGCCCAGGGTGACCCACCTAGTAAGTGTTTTAGGCCAACTCAGGAAATGGGTTTTCCCAACTTCAATCCCAGCACTGTCTCCACTGTGTCACTTAGCTGCCCCATCCTCTGGCTTCTGAATTCTGATCTCCTTCTCTCTTGTTCCCTGAGACTTATCATTGCTTTGAACTTAAGTAAAATCTATTTACCCCTGCTACTTTCCTCCCAACTTTCATCCGTTTCTAGCTCATCCTTCTTGCCATCTCCATTTTTCTACCCATAATTATTACCATCTCAATAATCTTATCAGAATGGTGATAATATTAGGGAACGCTAATATAATGAACCTAGCTTTCCACACAGCAAGATGAAAAAGCCCCATGAAAGTTCAAAAATCCCTGAGTATCCTTGTCAAAGTAAAACAAGTCCTAATGGCTCAGAGTCCCTTTCCTTCCAATGGGGAGTTAGAATATCAGCTAATCCCCAATTCCCCAGGAGTCTTCTTCTACCTTCCCCCCACCAGTCACTAGATCTAGTCTCCTTCCTTCCTTTTCCCAATGTCTGGTCCTGCTAGACCAAGACAAGAACTCAATAAAATTCAATAGACTTTAGTGGTTTGAGAGAAGGTGCCCTAACTCTCCCTGGAACCCCACTGTTCTCCTTGTGTTTTTCTTTCCTTTAATTTGTGGATATTTCTATTCACTAAAGCTTTACTGTCTTAATGGGAGCTCCATGTTTCCTTGCACCAGATTTCAGTATCCCAAACCATTCTAAGTCTGCATTAGGACACATACTATATAAGGATTAGTTAGATGATAATGATGATAGCATTGATAACCAGTGTTTATAAAGCACTTTGTGGCTTTTAAAATACAGCTGTGGGGTATCATGGGTAGAGCCCAGGACCTGGAGTCAAGAGGACCTGAGTTCAAATTTGCTATCAGATACAAGCTGTGTGACCCTGTGCAAGTCACTTAACTCAAGTTGCCTCAGTTTTCTCATCTGTCAAATTAGCTGAAGAAGGAAATGGAAAACCACTCCAATATCTTTGCCAAGAAAATCCCAAATGAGGTTTTTTTTTAACTTTTTTTTTTCAGTTACACAAAGAAACAATTTTGGACAATTGTTTTCAGACATTTTAGAATTTAGTTTTTCTTCCTCTATTCCCTTGACCACCCCTCCCTGAGGTGGTAAATAGTCTGATATAGGTTAAACCCAAACTTTCATGTAGTTACTTAGTATCAATAAATGAGGTTATGAAGTCAGACATGGCAACAACAACTCAACAACCACAAATGTTATCCCATTTGATCTCCACAACAACCCTCTTATTCCCATTTTTCAGATGAGAAAATTAAGGCTGAGAGACTTTAAATGAATTGTCCAGGATCACCCAAATAGTGTAAGTGGCTATTGCAGGCTTTTAACTCAAATCTTTAAACAACTAAGGATGGTTAATATTTAGAGGAAACAATATAACTGTAAACATTTAAAATACTCACCAAAGAAGGATTAGACTTGTTTTGTTGTGCCCCAGTAGGAAGTAGAAACAAAAATTTAAAAATGCTACAGAGTGACAGAGATAGCTTTTGTTGCAAAGAAAACTATTCTTAATAGTCAGAACTGTCCCAGTGTGCAATAGGTTACCTTGGGAAGTAATGAGTTCCCCATCTTTGGAGGAATTCAAGGAGAACCAAGGAGGCTGTCTGCTGAGTATGTTTAGAACGGGTAATTTTGGTAAGAGTTACATTAGATGACTTCTGAGATTCTTTCAGTCTTTGAGACTGAAATTTTGTGATCTCCTTTTTGGCCAAAGAATTCCACGTTGCATCTGGCCGGCCGACCTTCTGGGGAAGGGTATTTCAGTAAATGACCAGGGCTCTGGATTACATGGTCTCTAGAAGAATAAGAATCAGATTCACAGACTTTTGTTTGCTCCTGCTGGTAAAGGTCTTTAAGCCCTCTCCATCAATCAGTAATGTAGCCTAGATGTAGCAAGGGCTAGAGGAATGAATCTCTTTTCCAGGTGAATGCTTGGTGCTAAATAGACCCAGGGAAGTAACCTCAGGGACAAAGAGGATATTAGAAGTCGGCCCCCTTAGCCACTCTTGTAAAGATTAAAATTACAGAGAACACTACTGCCTTTTAGTTGTTTGGAATAGGCAATAGAGAATGGGTAGCCTAGCTCCATCCCTACCTCCCTCACTTCCAGCTAGAACAACAGGCCTCAGGAAAGTGGTTACCAATATTACTAATGAGACTAAATTGAGGAGATGGCTTTTGGTTTAGTGGGGCATGACCTCCTTGATTAAAATCTGACTTATTCTGAAAGAGAACAAGGTCAGATCTCTTTCACGATTACGGCTTGGGGGAGAGTTCATGACTGAACAAGAGATAGAGGTGATCATAAAAGATAAATACATAATTTCAATTATGTGAAATTGGACAACTATTGTACCAACATAATCAATGCAACTAGGACAAAAAGGGAAGCCGTTGATTGGGATTAAAAAAGAAAAACTCTTTGCATCAACTATCTCTGACAAGGGCATAATATATAGGAAATTAATGCACTTATATAAGATCAAGAAACACTTCCTGATAGAGAAAAGATCCAAAATTATAAACAGGCAGTTCTCAAAAAATGATTTCAAGCTATTAACAACCATATGAGGGAAATCACCAATAACAGGAAAAATGAAAATCAAAGCATCTCTGAGGTTTTGACTCATACCTAACAAATTGGCAAAGATGTAAAAAAAAAAAAAACAAAAAAAAACAAAAAAAAGGAAATACCCTATGCATGTATGTATGCTAGGGAAAGAGAAGCACACTGATATTCATTAGTAGAGCAGTGAATTGCTCTCATTGTTCTGAAAAACAATTTGTGATTATGTCAAAAATGATTTTTAATTTTCATGGCCTTTGACCACAAGGTTTCCCGGCTAGTTTTATGCCCTGAGCAGGTAAAAGTCAGAAACAAAGATCCTATATATTACATGACATCCTTATCAGAAGCAAAGTAGGAGACCAGAAGTTGTAGAAGAATGAAACAAACTGTGGTCTAGGAAGGTGATGAAATATTATTATGCTATAAGAAACCATGAACATGAAGGATACTGAGAAATATGAGATCTATATGGACTGATATAGAAAGAGGTAAGCAAGAACCAGGAAAAGAATATAAACAATTACTTCTAAAATGGACATGGAAAGAGCAACAACAACAAAAACTGAACCCTCTGCAATTGTGATAACTAAACTGGGCCTCAGAAAATAGACGAGAGAATGTACCTCCCCTACCTTCTTTGCAAAGGTGGAGAACCAAGGATATGGATATGAAGCATTGCATTTATTATTAGCCTAGGCCAATGCATTGGTGATTTTTGTCAAACTATGTCTTTCCTCTTTCTTTTTTTAATTCTTTGCTCTAAAGGATGACTCACTGTGTGTGGAGCAGTAGAGATATATTTGGAAATTAAGGTGATGTTAAAAACAAATGTTATTAAGAATTTTAACAAAAACTGACTTGTCCTTTAAAAAGAGACAATCTCACTGACCTTCAGATCTAGAGAATAATTAGGAGTTCTGGTACATGGGGCAAGTTTAGGTGATGTAGGGAGGGGGGGGGAGATAAATTAGGAAGCACCTGAAGGGAATGTCTAATGTATAACCATGCCTGAGTGTAGTTCAGGTATATTGGTAGATTTAAGACAGAGAAAGACACAGACACAGACACAGACACAGACACAGACACACACACACACACACACACATACACACAGGTACAGACAGAGAGACAGAGAGAAAGAGAAAGAGGTGGGTTCTCACTAGTTGTGGAAACTGAGGATCTGAGAAGCCAAGGTATTCAAAATATGCAAAAGGTTGAGGTGGAGAAGACTCTTAATGATCTTAGTGGGGAAGAGGGACCTAAAGATGCAAGGATGACAACAATAAGAATCTAAATTATATGGAGTCAGCTTTAAATGATGAGAAGTGGTTGCTTAGTGATGGAGGCAGAAAGAGGTTCTAAAAGAATCAATGGATAACAATGACTATGCCAATTCTTTTTCATCATCTTATTAATCAGAGAGTGAGTAAAACAGAAGAAGCACCATGACATGGAGAGAGGGCCAAAAGATATCATATCTTTAAGATGATTCTACATTTCATTCAGCTCCATAAAATGGAAGGAACTGAGAGAAAGAAAGAATCACAGGACTACTGAGTCCCAGGAACTTGGAAATCATCTACTGCAATCCCCTCAATCTACAGATAAGAAAAATGAGGCCAAGATATGTGAAACAAATTTCTCAGAGACAGACATGATCACACAGGTAGTAAGTGGTAGAGCCGGTAAAGGCATTCATGTTCTCTGCCTCTAAGTACAAAGATGTTGCCACTGAAGTACAAGAAAGGGACATTTTTAGAGGGTTTAGTAGAAGTGATGATGGCAATGCTAATTGGGACTTGTCCAGAGAACTGATTGATGGCTCAAACTGACTCCATATCTAGGAAACAAACTTTATTATAAGAGAATGTAGTAACAGAGTAGTTAGTCGAGTAAGTAAGTAACTAGAGTATGATGCGAAGGTAAGGAGGCATGGTAAATAAAGGTAGAAAGTGAGAGAGTATAAGGTAAGAATAAAAGGCAAGAACAGGAACTATATGAACACAACTACAAAACACTCGCCACACAACTAAAACTAGACTTGAACAATTGGAAAAACATTAACTGCTCATGGATAGGACGAGCCAATATAATAAAAATGACCATCCTACCCAAACTTATTTATCTATTTAGTGCCATACCCATTGAACTACCAAAATACTTCTTCACTGATTTAGAAAAAACCATAACAAAGTTCATTTGGAAGAACAAAAGATCAAGGATATCCAGGGAAATAATGAAAAAAAACACATATGATGGGGGCCTTGCAGTCCCAGACCTCAAACTATATTACAAAGCAGCAGTCATCAAAACAATTTGGTACTGGCTAAGAAACAGAAAGGAAGATCAGTGGAATAGACTGGGGGAAAACGACCTCAGCAAGACAGTATACGATAAACCCAAAGATCCCAGCTTTTGGGACAAAAATCCACTATTCGATAAAAACTGCTGGGAAAATTGGAAGACAGTGTGGGAGAGACTAGGAATAGATCAACACCTCACACCCTACACCAAGATAAATTCAAAATGGGTGAGTGACTTAAACATAAAGAAGGAAACCATAAGTAAATTGGGTAAACACAGAATAGTATACATGTCAGACCTTTGGGAGGGGAAAGGCTTTAAAACCAAGCAAGATATAGAAAGAATCACAAAATGTAAAATAAATAATTTTGACTACATCAAACTAAAAAGCTTTTGTACAAACAAAACCAATATAACTAAAATCAGAAGGGAAACAACAAATTGGGAAAAAATCTTCATAGAAACCTCTGACAAAGGTTTAATTACTCATATTTATAATGAGCTAAATCAATTGTACAAAAAATCAAGCCATTCTCCAATTGATAAATGGGCAAGGGAAATGGATAGGCAGTTCTCAGATAAAGAAATCAAAACTATTAACAAGCACATGAAGAAGTGTTCTACATCTCTTATAATCAGAGAGATGCAAATCAAAACAACTCTGAGGTATCACCTCACACCTAGCAGATTGGCTAACATAACAGCAAAGGAAAGTAATGAATGCTGGAGGGGATGTGGCAAAGTAGGGACATTAATTCATTGCTGGTGGAGTTGTGAACTGATCCAACCATTCTGGAGGGCAATTTGGAACTATGCCCAAAGGGCGACAAAAGAATATCTACCCTTTGACCCAGCCATAGCACTGCTGGGTCTGTACCCCAAAGAGATAATGGACACAAAGACTTGTACAAAAATATTCATAGCTGCGCTCTTTGTGGTGGCCCAAAACTGGAAAACGAGGGGATGCCCATCAATTGGGGAATGGCTGAACAAACTGTGGTATATGTTGGTGATGGAATACTATTGTGCTCAAAGGAATAATAAAGTGGAGAAGTTCCATGGAGACTGGAACAACCTCCAGGAAGTGATGCAGAGCGAGAGGAGCAGAACCAGGAGAACATTGTACACAGAGACTAATACACTGTGGTATAATCGAACGTAATGGACTTCTCCATTAGGGGCGGTGTAATGTCCCTGAACAACTTTCAGGGATCCAGGAGAAAAAAAAACACCATTCATAAGCAAAGGATAAACTATGGGAGTGGAAACACCGAGAAAAAGCAACTGCCTGAATACAGAGGTTGAGGGGACATGACAGAGGATAGACTTTAAATGAACACTCTAATGCAAATACTATCAACAAAGCAATGGGTTCAAATCAAGAAAACATCTAATGCCCAGTGGACTTACGCGTCGGCTATGGGG
Organism: Monodelphis domestica; assembly: GCF_027887165.1. Taxonomy (NCBI): domain Eukaryota; kingdom Metazoa; phylum Chordata; class Mammalia; order Didelphimorphia; family Didelphidae; genus Monodelphis; species Monodelphis domestica. The sequence continues at coordinate 227,412,592 of NC_077227.1, read as the reverse complement.
GGTGGGGGGGAGGAAAAGAAAATGATCTATGTCTTTAACGAATAATGCTTGGAAATGATCAAATAAAATATATTTAAAAAAAAAAGAAAAAAAAAGAATAAAAGGCAAGAGTGGGCAGGGGTTCACAGGAATGCTTTCTATCTTGCTTAGTTACTAAGGAAGGGGTCGTTTGTTTGGGCAGTTGTCCTGGGTCTCCAGGGAACTGATACCATTTCCCCAGTGGTCCACTTTGGTCTATGTGGCTTTACCCATGGTTCACTCTGCTATGTAAATGGTATGTTCATGGTATGCTAAATACCCTGGGACAACTTTAGGTCCCTTTTGCCTTATTCTGAACACTCCAAAGGAGGGCAGTGATTGTAGAAATTTAGCATTGTTTCTACCTCGTCCAATATGTCTGCGAAACTGAACCACTTGTATTTGCTCTTCCAGAGACCCCCAACTAAGGACCTAGATTATGTCTAAAGATTGAAATGAATTTTTTCATAATTGTGAATCTAAGCAATTCATCTGTCTTATATGAAAGGTAGCCCCATTCTAATCAACAACTTGTTTCTGTGTTCTTTTGATGATGAACAGCTACTTGGCAGGGTTTGTGGGACATGTCGGCCCACATCAGAAGAGAGGGTAGAGGAAGATAATTGCTGAGAGAGGCCTGAGTCTAACCAGAAAGGAATAATGGTGGAGCTAGAAGATTGCTCCCTTCAGCACTGATCTCCTTATCGTGTTCTGTGCTAATCTTAGCTCACCACCTGGTTCAGTGTGGTTCAGGTCCTGATGTAAGGATGGAGGGGAGAGGCGGAGGTGCCATGGTGGGAAAAGATCCTATGAGAGAGGCATGGTGACCACAGGGTTTTGAGGGCAGTCTATGGCTGGGCAGGTGAGCTGGGGTTATCAAGTTTTTCCTTCTAAAGAATAAGTAAAAACCTCTTTTCCAGATTGTTAGGAGCTGGGGCTTAGTTCTAAACAATTCTATACTTTTCTCCCTTGATGCTGCCTCTACCCAGCTGCATGTCCTCACCACCTCATGCCTGGTCTATTGCAGTAGTCTTCTGGCTGGTATTCTTTCCTCAAGACTTTCTCCACTCCAATCCATTTTCCATTTTGCTTTCACACCAATTTTCCTAAAATGCAGATCCATATATTACCACTGCCCCCAATCCCAGCTGTTTTTTTAATTACCTCTGGGACCAAATAGAAAACCTTTTGTTTGGCTTTCAAAGTCTTTATACCTTCCCCCTTTCTACCTCTCCAGTTTTCTTACATTTTATTTCATTTCTATGTACTCTTCCTTCCAGGGTTCCTGGTCTCCTTTCTCCCCCCTCTTACCCCCCCTTGAATCTGACACTCCATCTCCTTACTAGATTATAACCATCTCCCATGCCTGGAACTCTCTCCCTCCTCAATTCTGCCTTCCTACTTTAATTCTCACCCCATCTTCTGCCAGAAGCCTATCTCAGTCCTCCTTAATCTTAATGCCTTCTCTTTGAGACTTCCCTTCTCCGTCTTGTTTGGACATGGTCGTTTGCATGTTGTCTCCCCCACATTAGACCATGAGTTTCTGGAATGCAGAGCCTGGGTTATGCCTTTCTTTGTATCACAGTGCCTGGCATATAGTAGGTATTTAATAAATGTTTGTTGACCGACTGACCAGCTGCATTCTCCCCAGGCATATATGAGGTCCCTGAAGAGAGTGCTTAAAAGGACAAAGGACAAAGTGAGGGACACTAGTAGAGAATGTGTGGCCAGTGAAGTGCTTCCCTTCCCCACTCTTCCTCATGATAGCCCTTCATGAAGTTTGCTGTAAATCCTGCCAAATTGCTGCTGTTCTGGGCTGCTCTACACCCTGATGCTTGATGGTCAGGAAAGGGAAAGGTGCTAGCTGTTGTCTGACTGTGTGCTGACTCCTCTTGGGACTGTGGTCACTCCAGAGCTTGCAGTGTCCATGAGGTCACTCTCAGATCATATCTGTCTCAAGGTTCCTGTTTGGTCACTTTCTGACTGCTGTGACTCCTGCTGCTATCACTTCCAGTCTCTGCTACTGACTGATCCTGGTTGCTGAGATCTCTGAGGGGGTTCTGTGGTTCTCTTAAGCTCACAGAACCAGTGGCTGGACACTTTCACTCCAAAGTATTCGTATTGCACTCAGTTCTGGCTCAGCAACATCTGCGTCATCAGCTCTTCTGACTCTAATCCCTCACCACACAATCCTGACCCCATAAGTCACTCATGGCCAGAAACCAACTGTCCAACATTTCCTTGTGTTTGGATTGGAAGGAGACAGAATATTCCTTCTCTGGGCCCCTCCCATTGGCTAGTCTACCCATGTGCAACCTCTCTTTTGGGTTCCTAGCTTCTCTTTCATTTCTTAGAGAGTTGATTAACAGTCAGGATTAAAATCAAATTTCTCTGAATTTAAATTCAATGCTCTTTGATTTTGTCTTTAAGCTCTACTTCCAATCTGATTGGATCATATATTGAAGTCTCTTGTCTGGCCCACTCCCTCCCTCCTTCCCTCCACCCCCCCCCTTCTCTCTCTCCTTATCTGTGTCTCTATCTTTCGGTCTGTCTTTCCCTCCTGTCCATCAGAGTCCTTCACTCTCTGGACCGTGAAGGTAGTCAGGCAACAAGCATTTATTAAACTGCCACCATATTTCAGGAACTGTGCCAAGCACTGGGGATACAAATAAAGACAAAAGACAGCCCCTGGTCTCAGGAAATACACAGTCCAGCTGGGGATATAGCTTGCAAGCAACTATGTACAAAGCAAAACAGTCAGGATAAATTAAAAATTATCTTAAAGGGAAGGCATTAACATAAGTGGAATAAGGAAAGACTCCTTGCAAAAGGTGAGATTTGGGCTGAGACAAGAGCATGAAGGCAGCGAGTGAAAGTGCATTGAGATGGAAGATGGAATATCTGGCAAAGAGGCCAGTAGGTAGAAATGATGTTTTCCTTACTTGTTAGGCAGAAGAGCCATCACCTCTCTTTTTGTCTTAGTCTTCCCTCTCTTCCTCTTTCCCTCTTCTCCTTCCCTCATCTGTTTCCCTCTGCCACTCTTCCCTCTTATCCCTTCCTTTTTCCTTCCATCCCAGGCTAGCCCTAAAGAGCCTATCCTTACCCTTCTTTTAGGAATCCATATATGTCTTATATATTTCTCTGGATTTCTGTTAAGAAGGATATTTTCTATTTAGGGAGGTCATTTTAAGGGATTTGCCAGTTTGCATTATGCTAGAAATATTCTGGAAAATCCAAGTAATTGACAATTCTTATTAAATCTCTCTTCCTCCTTCCCTCCCACCCTCCCTCCCCCCCCCTCTAACAAAATTGTTTGTTTATTCAGTGTGGTTCAGGCTGCCAAGTATTTTATTGCTGATTGCTCAAAAGGTTCTGAGGTCAAGAGAGCCCTGCCGGTTAACATTTTCTGGTGGAGGAAATTCTGCTTTAGAGCTCATCTTTTACAAGTGATTCTTGCATTTTTAAAAAATATTTTGCTTTATTTGATTTTGACACTATGACTTTTTTTCAACAAACATTCTAATAAATCTCATTCCAAAGTATACTCTGAACCCATTGGAATCACTGAATTGTTGTGTCTCAGAATTGGAAAGGATTTCAACTATTTGGTTGGGGGTTCCATCTCTACCAGGATCTGGAGTCTTCACAAAAAATATCTTTAAGAAGAGGGTGTCCTGTAAATCAATTAGTCATCTGGCATTTATTAAGCATCTACTGTGTGCCAGGCTCTGTGCTAAAGTGCTAGAGAAAAAAAGAAAGATGAAAAGCAGTTTCCACTGTCAAGGACCTAATGTGGGAGGACACTGTAAGGTATAGAAAAGATAAATTAGAAATTATCAGCAGAGGGTAGTTACTAACAGTAAGGAAAATTGGGAAAGAATTCTTGTTATAAGTCCAAACTTCCAGAACTACAGGGATGGCCATCATTTGAGGAATGGTTGAACGAATTTTAGCATATATGGAATACAATTGGGCTATAAAAATAAGCAGGATGATTTTGGAAAAATCTGGAAAGAACTACATAAACTGATGCAGAGTGAAGTGAGCAGAACCATACATTGTAGCGATGACCAACTATGAATGTCAGCTATTTTTAGAAGTAAGATGATCTGAGACAATTCCAAAGAATTCATGATGAAAAATGCTCTCCATCTCCAGAGAAAGAACTGAGTGAATCTAAAAACAGATCAAAACGCACAATTTTCACTTTATTTTCTTAATTTTTTGTTTGTTTTTGTTTTATATGAGTCTTCTCCAATAACATGACCAATATGGAAATATGCTTTGTATGAACATACATGTACAGCTAGATCAAATTGCTTACCATTTCAGGGAGGGAGACAATTGGGAACTCGAGTGATAAAAAGTTTTTATTGCATTTCTTTATATATGTATGTGAATAGATGGATCGATAATGTCTAAGCTTCAAAAATGTAATAGAAGCAGTGTCTTCCTGATGCCCTTCAGCTTCTCTGATGCAGCTTCCTGATCCGGAAACATGAAAGGTACAGACATGATAGATGAGACCTCTCAGACTTGGTGGACATCTGAATTCAAGTTGTCATACCCTTATGACTGACTAATCAGATGGATTTCCAAATAGAAACATCCAGAAAAGGTAAATGTATCCTTGTTGCATAGCCTTGATATGTTATAGAAAAGTAAAGCTTCCTCTTTGTTAAATGTTCAGTGACTTGTGAGTGACTTAATTCATCCCAGCATAACCTCTGAACAAAGAGAGAGCTAACCTTAGAACCTTTCCTAGAACATAGGATATGTTCAATAATAAGTTAGCATTTATACATGTTTTAAGGTTTGCAACGTTTTATTTATGTTATCTCATTTGATCCTTACAACAACCCTGGAAAGTATGGGTTATTTTTAACCCCACTTCTACAGATGAAGAAATGAAGGCAGATAGGGGTTCAATGGCTTGCCTAGAATCACATAGCTAATGTTTTGAGGCTGTATTTGAACTCAGGTCTTTTAACACCAGTCCTACGCTCTCTCCACTTCACTACTTAGCTGCCTTTCTTTGATATTTCTGTTGGCAGGAATCTCAATGCTTCTGACTTTATATACTCCTATTTTGGGGATTGCTTTCATAGTTTTTTGGTAAGCATTTTTGTTGTTGTTTTTTACATTCAGATGAAATATGCTTTCCCATGCCCAATCTACTAACTCTAGTTCTTCTCTTTGGGATCAAGCACCTGACGGCCTTATAACCATCTAATGATAACAATGTTCTTCCAAGTTATTTTTTCTTCTCTCTCTAAAACATTCCCATTTCCTTCATTCTTAATATATATATTTCAGTGGAATCACTCAAGAAGCATTTATTAAACACCTACTATATTCCTAGTATTATAGATAGAGATTCCTGGCCTTCTGCTCCTCAACCAAATCCAATTCTTTGTCTCAAAAATCTTACATTCTATTAGAAGACACAAAAAGCACATGTGGTTGTTGTTTGGTTATTCAGTCACATCTAACTCTTCATGACCCCCATTTGGGGTTTTCTTGGCAAAAATACTGGAGTGGTTTGTGATTTCCTTCTCCAAATCACTTTACAGATGAGGAAACTGAGGTGATAAGGGCTAAATGACTTGCTCATGGTCACTCTGCTAGGGAGTACCTGAGGTCAGATATGAACTCAGGACTTTTTGACTCTAGGTCCAGCTTTCTATCCACCTAGATTCCCATAAATACATATATAAAAATAAAGGTATATGCAGAATAAACAAACAATAAGCAAACAAACAAATAAATGGGTCACTTCTAGTTTTGAGTTCTAAGTACTAAACCTTACTTGCAAACTTCTCACCATCTTGGTCAATTGCTTTTAGAGGCATTCCAGGTTGCCTATACTCTTTCTTAACTCTCAGATTCAGTACCAAATACAATACTCTAGATGTGGCTTCATGAGGACAAAGAACATGAACTACGGAATAAACTGAAGTCAACTTTGTCAAAATGGGAAGTGTACTTGGTCTGGAATCAGCAGACCTGAGTTTGAATCCTACCTTTTACACCTATTTTATTTTCCTTGTATTGTACATGTAGCTCTAAGGGTAGTGGAGCTCTAAGCTCTAAGGTAAGTGGAGTAGTACATAGAGTAGAACCCAGAGGGATGCTTTCAGTCAATTACAACCTATAGTGTACCTTTCTAATGCATTTATTTTGCAATAATATGCATTAAAGTTATCTGTTGACCTTCTTAGATGTAAGAAGGATGTTAGATGTTCCAACAATGTTAGGCAGGGACACTGTAGAGGGGACTTCTAAGAATGTATATTCCAGTTAAGTGTTGTTATTTCTTATCCTCTTCTTAGATGGTAAGATCCAAGGATGTAATGTAGGGTCACTCTAGAGGCATCTCCTAATGATGCACATTACAGTTATCTGTTTTTGTCTTATTCCCTTCTTATATGGTAACATCCAAGGATGTTAGGCAGAGCCACTGAGGAGGGGACTTCTAATAATGTGTATTTCAGTTATCTGTTTTTGTGTTGTATTCCCTTCTTAGATGGTAAGATCCAAGGACATAAGGCAAGGATACTGAGGAAGAGACTTCTTCCAAAGTATACTGAATAATCTTCTATGATTGTGATATATGCCTTAGACTTTCCTCTGTGGATGAGCTTTTAAGGTTTTGTTGTTGTTGTTGGGAGAGCTTTCAAAGCTTATTTTAGCCCTACTTTATTGGTAAACAGCAATTAATGAAACAATTCCAATCTCTGCACCTTTTAGTCAATTGTGTGGTTGTAAAGATGTGGTCTGTTATAGAGAAATCCAGTGAAAGTCTACCTGTCCCTTTCACATTTTCATGAAAGATACCCTCAGTTCATGAGATCATTTTTATAAAGATCTTATGAAGATGAGGAAGTCAGAATGTGCTTTGATAGTAATTGGGGTTCTCTCAGTAACCGTTTGGGGTATAATATTGTCCATAAAATGTGAGTTCTTTGAGAGTGGAAACTATTTCATTCTTTGTGTTTGTATACCAAACACTTATCACAGTGCCTGGTATGGAGTTGGTATTTAATAAATGTTTATTGATTTGATTAATTCATGGGAAGGAGGTTCCTTTCAACTATACTGGACTGTTTGTGATGCTTTGCAAACAATGCTCCATCTTCAGTCTCCATGGTTATGCATTTGGCTATCTCTCTCCTAACCTTTAAATCTAAAAAGATCTTCCTTAGTTCCTTCTGGCTTCAGTTAAAGGGTCACATTCAACAGGAGGCCTTTTCTGGTATCTCTAGTTGCTAATGCTCTTAACTCTGAGGCTAACTTCCATCTACTCCATATAAATCTTATTTGCCATTTCCTTCTCCAGTTCATTTTACAGATGAGGAAATTAAGGCAAACAGGGTTAAGTGTATTACTCAGGGTCACACAGCTAGTAAGTGTCTGAGGCCATATTTTAACTCAGGAGGATGAGGAGTCTTCCTGACTCCAGGCCCAGAACTCAATCCATTTTACCATCTAGCTGTGAAGTAAACAAGTTATTCAGGAAAAACTAGAAACTCTGTGTGAGGGCTTGCCTATCCCTTGTCAGGGCCACTTTCCTCCTTTGGTGTCTACTTACCACCTGTGGCTCCAAGAAACTGTAGAATGTATAGTGGCTGCCTCGGTAAACCCACTTCTATAGATGGGTTAAACCAGATTGAAGGTAACTGACAATTCTCAAATTGATGAGTTCTCAAATTAGAGGAATGTCTCCCCCAAGTATTTGAAAACTTCCCTCCATAGAAAGTGTGAATGGGAATAATTTATGAATGCGGTAGAAGCAAGTATGGTGGAGCACTTAGAACTTGGCTAAACATTGAAGAAGTCAAAGCCATCCACTGTCTCCTGGGCCATCACCAGTCATCTTGACTTTTGTCTTGCCACTGGACTTTGCCAAGAAGCACGAATAGGCTAGTGTAGTTGGGTCATACAGTGTGTGGAGGGAGATAAAGTATAAGACTGGAAGAGAGAGTGAAGCTGATGACTTTGTGCAACTCTGCCTCACTTATATCCAATTTATTCATGAGTCAAAAGACATCACCCAAAGTGATGCCGTTTTTCGTCCTCTTCAAGTACTAAGGACAACAACCAGCAAATCTTGGACTTATATCTCATTATTTACATATTGTTTCCACCCTTAGAGTAAGGGACTGCTTTTGCCTGTCTTTGTAGTACTTGGTGTAGTGGCCGACTCGTGGTAAGAACTTGACAAATGCTTATTAACTAAATGATTGGGATATATCAGAGAGGTCAGACCTGGAAATACAGATAGGGGAATAATTTGCTTGGAATTGGTAATAGAAGATTGGGAGGGTGTGCAAAGGGAGACAGACAGTCAAGAAGAAGAGAAGAAAGCCAAGGCAGACTAGGTAATACTCATATTAAGAGTTCCAAGACAGAGTAAGGATCCACTGAACAAAGTATCACTAGAAAAGAATCCACAAAACCCTACTTGGACATATGTTTTCTCATGAAAGAGAGATTGAAATTAGAGAGTTAAATGTGAATCCCATGAAGGGCATTGAGCCAATGTGGCTCAAGATCTTAGGTCAGAGAGGCAGGAAGTCCAAGGCTGAGCCTAGATTTGATCTGAGTCTTTATTTGATGGGAGACTTTGAGCAAATATAACGTCCGGTCTATGAGTCTCAAATACCTCATCCGTAAAATGAAAAGTTTTATATTAGGCAATTCTCTAAGATTCTCTTTGACACCATGATTTTATGATGTTAAGAATAAACTTGGGATAAAGATAGGGTGTTGGGTAAAAGAGAATGCACCAGAGATCATGATATTAAATAGCAAAGTGGTTTCCTAGAAGACAATCTCCATTTTAAGCAGAAATAGGATGGAATAAGAAGAAGTAGACTAGATGCAAGATGCCTACTTTTTCAGATTAGCAACCAGGTAAGGATTAGAAACTGAGGCTTATACCTTTAGTGTTCTTCCTACTATAACACATACTCTTGCACTTGATCAATCAATCAAACAAGCAAGCAAGCAATCCTAATTAAGTACCTACTATAAGCCTGACCAGTTCAGTTGTTAGCAGTCCTATCCTATGTTTCATGACCCCATTTGGGGTTTTCCTGGCAAAGATACTAGAATGGTTTGCCATTTCCTTCTCCAGCTAATTTAACAGATGAGATACCGAGGCAAATAAAGTTAAGTGACTTGCCCAGGGTCTCAAAGTTAGCAGGTTTCTAAGGTCAGATTTTAGGATGGGTTTTCCTGACTCTATTCCTGATGCTCTTTCCATTGTGCCACCTAGCTACCCTACTATGTGCCAAGCACTGTGTTAAGGAATTTTTTTTCTTATCTGAGAGAAAAGAATTAGAATGAGAGAGGCATCTTGAAGAAGACAGAGAGACAGCCTTGGAATCAGGAAGACCAGAGTTCAAGTTCTTCCTCTTACATACTGCCTGTGTGATCTGGGGTTAACATCTACAGACATCTAGGTAACCTCTAAGATTAGAAATTTCAGAGAAAGTGTCCAACCTACATTAGTAGAAAGAGTTTCTTTGCCTGGGAATTCCCTACAGAGCAAGACTTGGAAAACAGAAAGACCCTTATTATTAGGCAAGCTCTCTACTTAAAGTGTGTCCTTAAGCCTACTGTTCTTTGTGGTCCTATATTCTGAGGAAAATGTGAGGCACTCAAAAGACATACAAAAGAGAGGCCCTCAGAGAACTTTCAGAAATGGGCAGGGGTGAGAATTTTTTTTTTCAGGTTTAAAAGTCAAGTCTAGGAGGCAGCTGAATGACTCAGTGGATATAGAGCCAAGCCTAGAGACAGAAGGTTCTGAGTTCAAATTTGACCTCAGATACTTCTAAGCTGTGTGACCCCGGGCAAGTCACCTAACCCCAATTACCTGGTCCTTGTCACTCTTCTGCCTTGGAACTAATACACAGTATTGATTGTAAAACAGGAGGGCATTAAAAAAAAAGTCAAGTCCAGAAATCCCTGGGAGGCCTTCGGGTAAACAGAACCAAATTTGATAGTAAATGCTTAACAAATTTCATCCTGCCTGAGTGTTCACTTAAAACGTTTTAGCAGCAGCTGGCAGTCTGCAGTGATCAGAGTAATCTATGTAAATGATTTATTTACACGTAAAAATGAGACATTTCACAATAACTAGGCGACAGCCCCTGGAGTGGGGCTCTCTTTGGATAGCAATACCACTGAGGCTTGGAAGCCTTCACAGCTCTGTGCTCTTGGTAGCTCCACAGGGGGGTGATTACCCCTCCATAATGGCACTCCTAGCCCAGAGATGCCAATGTTATTGCTCAGAAATAAATGGCTTAGGGGACTTTCAAAGCGAGAGTGAACTTGAAGTACAGTAAACATTTTGATTTCAGGAATGCCATGAGCCCCCACTGGAACACAAAAAAAAGTCAAAATGGCAGCAGAGAGGCAAGGATTGGGAGGGGCCCTGCTGTGCCCTGCCACTTAGCATTCCCTTCTGTGCTCATTCTCTCTCTCTCTCTCTCTCTCTCTCTCTCTCTCTCTCTCTCTCTCTCTCTCTCTCTCTCTCTCTCTCTCTCTCTCTCTCTCTCTCTCATTGTTCTAATTCTTATTTTTTTCTCCCTGGGAAGGGCATCGAAGGGGAGTAGGGAGCCTTCCAGGCCTTCCTAAACAGTTAATTCAGTATGAGACCTTAGGGAAATCACTCCATCTTTCTGACCCCCCCCCTCCAGCTCCATCCTCTATAAATGAAGGGGGTAGGATGAGATGATTCCTCTGTTTTCTTCTAGAGCAAACATTCTTTAGGGTCTGTATTCTAATAAGTCAGTTCTTAGGTTCGTTCCTTCTTGAACATTCTATATTTTTAAATTCATCATTCTTTGTGGACTGAGATTTTAAATATATTTATTTTGACCTTAGCAATCACTGATAAATACAAGAATTCCAAAATACAAAGAGCAAGAAAAGGAGGAATATATGTGAAACCATGAACTTCTGATATATATATAATTTTTAAAGGCTACATTAGATTTGTAGTAACAAATGTAGTAACAAAATTGCTGTTTGTGAACCTGTTTTTGTTCCTTTCCATTTAAAAATATTTGATTGTGTTGTCTTTCCTTCCTTCCCTCTTCCCTTCTCTCCTTTCTTCCTTCTCTCCATATTTTATTCCTTTCTTCCCTCTATCTTTCCTTGCTCCTTCTTCCTTCCCTCTTTTCTCCTTCCCTCTCTCCTTTCTCTCCCTCCCTCTTTCTTTCCCATCCTCCCTGCTCTTTTAACTCCTTCCTTCCTTCCTTCCTTCCTTCCTTCCTTCCTTCCTTCCTTCCTTCCTTCCTTCCTTCCTTCCTTCCTTCCTTCCTTCCTTCCTTCCTTCCTTCCTTCTGCCTTTTCTCCCTTCCTCTCTTTTCTTTCTCACTCTCTTTTTTTTCTTTCTCTCTCCCATTTTTTCTTTCTTTCTGTTTCACTTTTTATTTCATCATTTCCCACTAACTCCCATCCCCATCTTCCCTTTATAATTAGTATAGACAAGAAACACAAATCAAAACATTGGTCAGGCCTGAAAGTCCAAGTCTCAGTCTGTCTTTCTTGCCCTTCACCTCTCTGTGAAAAGGTCAGTCATGCTGTCATTCTTCTGAAGGATTGATGGACCATTGTGTTGATCAGAATTATAAAGTCTCAGAGAGTGTTAAGATACAAGAGAGATCTTGGATTATAGAATGTTAGAGCTAGCAAAAACCTAGGAACATTAAAAAAAAAAGACTATTAGAACCAGGAAAAACTAGAGGGTCCTTCCCATTGTGCATTTGAGGAAGCAGAGACTGAAAAAGGAAGAAAAATAGCTTGTCCAAAATCACATAACTAAGTAGACTAAGCAAGGGCTGTAAGCCAGGTCCTTTCATATTTCTTTGGATGCCCCTGAAATCTGCCTGCTAAGGGCACTAGGCACATAGTAGGTTTCCAATAAGTTCGTTCTAATTGAAAAGAGCTACCTACCAACCATAAGTGATTGTCATTCAGGCATCAATCCCATTATGCAATTGAGACTTCCAAGGCAGATGCTACTCAGCAGTATGCCAAGGATAGCAGAGTGGAAAACCATCATAGAAGAACAAGACAATCAATTTACCCGGTTTCTTGTGTATCCGAAAATACCTTGCTTACCATTCTCAGAAAAATAGCAACTTGCCTTGAACAAGTGATTGGATGATATGAAGCTTGATTTTTATCTTGGCCCTTTCTCTGCCATTTGTATGCAAATCAACACCATTAGGTTTCCATGGAGAGGCAAAGTCATAGCTCACCCTAGTACCCAAGAACTTCTATTTCTGGAAATTTTGGCCAATGCCAAGACATGGACTTGATCTAACAACATGTTTTCAAACAGAAAGGATGTTCCAAAAAATTGAGTGCAGTACTCCTTTAGTATTTTTTAAAAGACTTTATACTCCTTTGTATAACTTGAGCTTATATACCATCTCCTACATGATGCCTTTCCTGATCTCTCCTTTAGTTTATAGTTAGAAGTGATCTCTGATGAGGCAGTTAAGTGGTTCAGTGGATTGAGAGCCAGGCTTGGAAATGGAAGGCCCTGGGTTCAAAACTGGCTTCAGATACTTGCTAACTCTGTGATCCTGGGAAAGTTACTTAACTTGCATTGTCTAGCTGCCTTGGAACACAGCATTGGTTCTAAAATGAAAGGTAAGAGTTTTTTTAAAAATAAAAAATTATAAAAAAAAGTGATCTTTGCTTCCCAAAATGTCACAAAACATTTTTATAGGATTTTCTAGTGAGAGTGCTTTATTACTCATAATCTTGGTTTATCCTCACTTCAAATCCTGTGCTATAATAACAACAATAATTCATGATTGTTAGAGCTTTAGGTTTACAGAGTCTTTCCTCTTAAAAGTAAACCCAAGAATATTATCAAATATATAAAAGCATATTATTACATATGAATACATCGATTTATGCAAATATCAGGATTCCACTTTGCAAATGAGGAAATAGCAATAACAACAAATTTGATTGATAATAATGAGTGACCAATTATGAATTAAGGAAAGAGTATTAAGAGCTATAGTGCTGGTGAGAGGCTCAATGACTGTAAAGTGCCTTGCAAATCTGGAAAGTGCTAGTAAAAGTCATTTGTTCCTCCTGTCCCCTCATGCACTGTAATGTAAGTTCTTTGAAGTCCCAGATTGTTTCATTTTTGTCTGTATACCCAATGCCTAGTACAGTGCTTTGCATCTACTAAGTGTTAAGTTAATATGAGAAGAATAAGAATAGTTTGAAATTCATTTGTTTAGTCCTATCCATAATATTACTTGATCCTCACCTCTTTGATAATCTATCAATATATATATTGCCATTTCCATTTTACAGATGAGGAAACTGAGACTCAGAGAGGCTAAGGGATTTGTTTAAAGTTATGAGGCCAGAGCTGTGACTATAGTTAAAATTTTCAATCAGAGAGACAGAACATGTTAGAAATGTAAAGCACCATGGAAATTAGACTTTAGTTGTCTCGTGCTTTAAAAAAACAAAAACAAGAACATATTTTCCCTCCCCCCCCCTCCCCAAATGAAAAGACAAAATTGCCAAAGACCTCTTCAAAGTGGCTGGTGTTTGTGGCAATAGGGTCAGTTCTAATAATAATAAGTAAATACATAAATAACATAGCACTCTAAGGTTTATAAAGTCTTGTGAGATAAGTAGTACAAGTATCATTATTCTCATTTTACAGATGAAGAAACTGAGGCTCATAAAGAAAGTTTTTGCCAGCAAAGTTCTTGACATTGTCAAATGGTTCAATGCCAAGAATGGTGATAGTTTCATCAATTCTGATGGCTCTAGAGAAGGTGTTCATACATCAACCTTATCTCCCACTCTGAACTCCAGCCAAACTTGGATTGCTTGTTATCAGGATTACTAGGCTTTATCATCTTCCTTTCTATGGCTCCTTAAAGACCACTAGTTCTTCCCTGTCACTACAAACTAAAGACCACCAAGTCTTACCATTTATCTGTTTTTCCATCCTAATTGCCATCAGGCTTTTCCCATCACACTGTAGCTGAACCCTTCTATGTGCACTATCTCCCTCTGTTAGAACATGAGCTCTTTGCGAATGGGAGCTTTATTGATTGGCCTGTTGATTCCCCAGCTCTTAGCACTGTGCATTGTACAGAGTAAGTTATTTATAAGTGCTTCTTCATCCATTTATTTATTTATAAAACTGAAGGGGTCACATATATGGGCTGGAGACAGATTGATATCCAAGTCTTACTAGATTGCAGTGTCATTCCTCTTTCCTCTGCATCACACTATACCACACTGGGTCTTAATAGGAAGCCATGCACCCTGAGATATTTTACCCCTAGTGATGGTAAAATATTTGCCCATGGCTCACCATCTTGCTTTGTCTGACTTTGTGATCAAGAATAGGTACTTATGGAACATTCGACCACAGCAAGAGAACTGTAGTCTATACATGGGGGGCCACAGCCAAGTGGACTTCAAGTACAATATGAAATAACTGTGGTGATAATAGGCATCCTTGCTTCACTCCAAATGGACTTCAAAAAGCACAATCCTTCATCTTTGGCCTCAGTTATACAATACTCTTATCTCTTAGTACAATTATTGATTTAGGAGACTAGGTGGAAAAGAACAAAATGAAGTTCACAAACAGAGCAATTTTGTTACTGCTTTGTACAAATCTAATGTATACTTTAGAAAATGAAACACATCAGAATTTCGTGGTTTCACATATATCCTTACTTTTCTTGTTCTTTGTATATTGGAATTCTTGTGTTTGTCAGTGATTACCAAACTCAAAAGAAATAAATGTATTTAAAATCCTCTAAGCCCACAGAGAACTCTTCTTTTTTTTTAACTCTTACCTTCTTTCTAGAATTGATACTAAATATCAGTTCCAAAGCAGAAGAGCAGTAAGTGATAGGCAATTGGAGTTCAGAAGAATCTGACACCAGATTTGAATCCTGGATCTCCTGTCTCCAGGCCTATCTACCTAGCTGCCTCTGCTCACCTTTTTAATACTGCTATTCTTTTGGTGTTTTGTATAGCTTTGAATCATGAAACAATCCAGTTTGCTAAAAACTGAATTTGAAGACATCCAAAGATTAACAAAATAAAGAGGCCCATGGCTGACATGAGTAGGCTTCTTATTATAAATATGGAATTGTAAAAAAAGGGGGTGCATAAATTAAATTTTTGATCATAAATGAAGAAGGGTTAATCACAGAAAGAGAGCGAGGAATAACTAATCACTGGACCGCATGTGAGATGTCTGGTCTTGTCTTGATACCTTTGTGATTCCAAAAGAATTCAAAGTTTTCTTCCATATTGTACAGGTACTTATGATAAACTTGTGGGAGGAGGAAGCTTAGACAGGATAGGCAGATGAGGTTGGGTTGCAAATGAACAAATGTCTTCATTGATAAGATCATGGAACCACTTAGGAATTTGAGTGCATATTTTAATATCAATAAAACTTTCTGAATAATTGGCAAATCTCCACTTTTTTGGTAGTTGTAAAACACAAATTTAACTCTGTTACTTTGTTAAAATAAGTCTTATATTAAACTAGCTACGAGTTGGCTTGCTGACTTGCAACACAATTATCAAACATATTTCCCAGAGGTGTTTTAAGGCTTAATTAATGCTTGTAAATTGAAAGCAGTTAGCCTGTGTGACAGGAAATTTAGAGAAAACATGTTCAGCTGTAGATATGGGGCATATTACACTCTATGCCTCCAATTATAGGCAGAAAATGAATTCTATTGAAAACATAGCTCCCAAGGGGAGAGTATAAAATGGAATGAAAACAGCTCAGGATTTCTTCTCCACCTCGTCTCACCGGAGGCAGTTTGCAGTGTCTCACTCTTTGAATCTTCTTCAGTTCACTGTAAAGTAACAAACGTTTGTGGCACATAATCTGTTTGCCAAGTTAGAGAAAGTTAGTTCCTCCAAGCAGGCAGAAAGAGTGTGGCCAGGAAGTGACCACGAACAGATACCCAGGCATGAGTTGTGTTAGACAGGAGAGATCATTTCCTTTCCAAATTGGAGATAGAGCATGATATCAGACAGGATAGAAGTTTGGCTGGCTTTGCTGAAGGACTTTTTGGGTGTGTTTAATCTTTCCATTAAGAGAAGATTCTTTGGGCAGAAGAGGCAGTAACTATGCATTTGGAAATTAATGTGATGTAGAGGCAAAAGAAATTAATAAAACAAAAAAGAGAATAGAATACCAATGTAGAACTAATGGAAGAAATGACATGAAATTGCATTTATACACACACACACACACACACATATGGCAGCTGGGTGGCTCAGTGGATTGAGAGCCAGGCTTAGAGATGGGAGGACCTAGGTTCAAATCTAGTCTCAGACACTTCCTAGCTGTGTGACCCTGGGCAAGTCATTTAACCTACATTGCCTAGCCCTTACTGTCTTGGAACCAATATACAGTATTGATTCTAAGATGGAAGGTGAGGGTTTAAAATTTATATATATACATATGTAGATATGTATATATAGTGTAATTAGAAATCTTGAACCCTTGGACTTTATCTCCCAAAATCCTTTTCATTTCATCCACGTAGCGTTCCTTATATATTGTACATAAAAGTTTACTATAACCCCACCATTTAGCTCTTCTTCCTACACTCTCCTCCTGGATCTTCCTGCTTTTGGTGGTTTGGGCAACTTTCTCTTTGCTAAGGCTATCATTTTCCTTTTTCTTCAAGTTATTATTAATAAATTCTTTAAAATATAATACTTGAGGTATTTGGATATTAATTTTAATGCTACAGTTCTTGTATGTATGTAATATATATGTGCCTTCTATTTTTATGTCACTGTCATTTCTGTACATCATTCCCACTTTGACTTCAAAAGGTTGATGCCAGGTTGTGACAGACAGCATATACCAAATAGAGGAATTTGTATCTGATCACAAAGGCTAAAGAAAACTGATGGAGTTTATAGCATAGAAGAATTCTTTATGTATCTCCCATTGGTGGTTATGTGGAAGATGGATTGGAGAGGAGAAGAGACTTGGGGCAAAGTGGTCAGGCAGAATGCTATTGCCATAAGCTAAGTGAAAGGCAACGGGGACCAGAACTGGGATGGTGTCTGTGTGAGTGGAGAGTAGGGTGGATGGATTAAATGCCAGGAACATAAAACTGATAAGACTTGGCAACTGATTGCACATGTGCAGCAAAGGAGGGTAATTTGTCTCCGATGGTTCCAAGTTTGTGAAACTGTGAAAGAGGGACATTTGAAAGAAGGAGAGAAGAGTGACAGAAATGTTGAATTCTATTTGGAATTTGAGGTGCCCATGGGATCTCCAGTTGGAATTGCAAGAAGCAATTGGTTATGAAGAATTCTAGCTTAAGAGAAAGTTTGGGGCTAGATATATAACTCTGAGATTCCTCCTTATTGGAATAATAACCCAACTCAAAATGTTATTGAGGGACAATGGAATCAATGTTGTATATTCTTTAGCTATAAAAGTACTATTTAAGTGTGAGCTGCTGTTATTTGTGGGGAAAGTGTTTCATCTGACTTTTAAAAGTCACATAAAGGTGTTATAATGAATAATAACACTAACTTCATTCTCATCTTTTTCAGTGGAGTTCAGCTCAGAAATCTAAGATGTGTGACTATCCTATTATTATTCTTTTATATTTAATGGTCTGCAGATTTTTGCACAAGTGGATAAAACCATTGCTTTTTTGAAGCTGAATAAAAATTATCAGGAAGTCAGTTCATCTTCTGTAGGCTCACTGTAAGCCTTTTCAGAACAATGATATATATGATAATATATCTTAGCCTATTCCCACATGTTTTTGTTTTCTTCTACTTGATCTATATTATCTCTATATATCAATGCTTTTCATTCTCTGTAGACACTGAGTATTTGGTATGATAACATTTAAAAAACATTTCTTAAATTGTTATTGGTCATTGTTAAAGCCTGGCAATTAATTTGGTATAACAGGTTTGCCTGCAATGGCTATCCAGTTTCCACATAGTGTATTGGTTGAATTTTCAAGGATATTTTGAAGTCTGTACTTGCCTATAGGAGGCAACTAGATGACTCAGTGGATAGAGTTCTGGGCCCAAAGTCAGAAAGACCTGTGTTTAAATCTGACCTCAGACACTTACTAGCTGGGTGACCCCGGGTAAGCCACTTAACCATATTTGCCTCAGTTTCCTCATTTGTAAAATGAGCCAGAAAAGGAAATGGCAAACCGCTCCAGGATCTTTGCCTAGAAAACCCCAAATAGTTCACAAAGAATCAGACACAACTGAAATGAATGAACAGCAACAAATTTGTTTTATGGGAATTCTTCAAATCAATATTTATGAAGGACAGCAAGCTTCTGAAATACATTTCTAACCACCAAGTTTCAGGTATTTAGCAGGTACTAAGTGTTTGCAACTGGTAGTAATGTGACATAGTTGCTACCATCTCCTTGATCTACTTCAGTCAGTCTTGGTTGCTTAAGGATAACCCTTCTGTATCAGCAGCAGCAGCAGCAGCATTATTTTTCCTCCTCTTTGCATCCCATATTATGTCCACATCTGTGGACTTTTTAGCCAGAGGGGCAGGCAGTTTGTTCTGATGCTAACATGTCCCAGGTCATTGTATTTGACCATTACTTCCCTATAGTCTAGAGTCAAATATGATAGGTTTCTATAATATGAAAAGTATATAATTTTACTCAAATGACTAAGACTCTGGGATAGTATCTCTTGGAAGAATACATTGTCCCAAGATAAGAATATTCACCATGGCAGGTCTACCTAAGTAATATAGCTGCATTACTGCTGAATCCTCCTTTTAATGCTTTTCAATCATTTCAGTCATGACCCATTTTTGTGACCCTATCTGGGGTTTTCTTAGCAAAGATACTGGGGTGGTTTGCCATTTCCTTCCCTGGCTCATTTTGCAGATAAAAAACCTGAGGCAAACAGTGTTAAATGACTTATCCAAAGTCACACAGCTAGTAAGTGTCTGAGACCAGATTTAAACTCAGTTCTTCCTGACTCCATGCTTGGTGGCTCAGTGGATAGAGATCCAGCCCAGAGATGGAAGGTCCTGGTTTCAAATTTGGCTTTAGATAGTTCCGAGCTGTGTGACTCTGTGCAAGTCACTTACTCCCAATTGTGTAACCCTAACAACATTTCTGTCTTAGAACTAATAGTAAGTATCAGTTCCAAGACTGAAGGTAAGGGTTTTAAAAAATCAATATGTGGCCCACAGGTATCCTTATGTATGGATTCAGGGCCCCTGTTTCTATTTGATTTGGTCACCTTTGGACTAGAAGACTTTTGAGGTCAGTTGAACAGAAAATTGATGATCCTATCATCTCGAAAACACTTTGTCCCTCTCCTCTCAATTTTATAATCCTTATGCTTAAGACCCTGGCCCCAACCTTATAGTCTTTTAGACAAAGTATGACATGAAAAGAAATAACTACAATAATAGTATGGTTGATTCATATGGGTGAATTAGATGTGCCTAAATATACCTTGGGACCAGAATGACTCAAGTTGGCCATCAACACTGCTCTCTAGTGGGGCAGATAATCACCAGAATCTCCTCTTCCCTCTCTGTGTGGTGGCCACAGTCAGAGTATATTAAGAGATTAAAAAGTCACACTGGGATGGCTGGCTGTTTTGCCATCTGCTCTGTCACAATGTGACAGTCTGAGTGACAGAGGGATTTTCAACATACCAGTAGTGACAGTGATCTGAGAGTCAGGCTGACCATAGAGATGGCACCTGGAGGCCATAGAGACCTCATCAGTCATGTTGCAGAAACAGGAGAAGAATCCAATAATCAAGTTGCCTGCTGCTTTCAAACCTGGGAGTAAACTCTGCAATAAAAACATTTTTTTCCCTAAGAATATATGCAATTTATTTTATTTTATTTTATTTTGACTTTTTAAACATTATTTTATTTGGTTATTTACAAACATCATTCATTGGAAACAATGATCATTATCTTTTCCTCCCCCTGCCCCCCTCCCACCACTTCTCCCATAGCCGGTGCACAATTTCACTGGGTTTCACATGTGTTCTTGGTTCAAACCCATTTCCATGTTGTTGGTATTTGCACTAGAGTGTTCATTTAGAGTGTCTCCTCAGTCATTTCCTCTCAGCCCCTGTAGTCAAGCAGTTGCTTTTCATCGGTGTTTTTACTCCCACAGTTTATCCTCTGCTTGTGGATAGTGTTTTTTTTTAGATCCCTGCAGATTGTTCAGAGACATTTCATTGTCTCTAGTGGAGGAGTCCATTACCTTCGATTGTACCACAGTGTATCAGTGTCTTTGTACAATGTTTTCCTGGTTCTGCTCCTTTCGCTCTGCATCACTTCCTGGAGGTTGTTCCAGTCTCCGTGGAATTCCTTCACTTTATTATTCCTTTTAGCACAATAGTATTCTATCACCAACATATACCACAATTTGTTCAGCCATTCCTCAATTGAAGGACATCCCCTCATTTTCCAATATTTGGCCACCACAAAGAGTGCAGCTATGAATATTCTTGTACAAGTCTTTTTCCTTATTATCTCTTTGGGGTACAAACCCAGCAGTGCTATGGCTGGATGAAAGGGCAGACAGTCTTTTATCACCCTTTGGGCATAGTTCCAAATTACCCTCCAGAATGGTTGGATCAGTTCATAACTCCACCAGCAATGAATTAATGTCCCTACTTTGCCACATCCCCTCCAGCATTCATTATTTCCATAGCTGTCATGTTAGCCAATCTGCTAGGTGTGAGGTGATACCTCAGAGTTGTTTTGATTTGCATCTCTCTGATTATAAGAGATGTAGAGCACTTTTTCATGTGCTTAATAATAGTTTTGATTTCTTTGGCTGAGAACTGCCTGTTCATGTCCCTTGCCCATTTATCAATTGGAGAATGGCTTGATTTTTTGTACAATCGATTTAGCTCTTTGTAAATTTGAGTAATTAAACCTTTGTCAGAGGTTTTTATGAAGATTGCTTCCCAATTTGTTGCTTTCCTTCTGATTTTAGTTATATTGGTTTTGTTTGTACAAAACCTTTTTAATTTGATGTAGTCGAAATTATTTATTTTACATTTTGTGACTCTATGTCTTGCTTGGTTTTAAAGTCTTTCCCTTCCCAAAGGTCTGACATGTATACTATTCTGTGTTTACCTAATTTACTTATAGTTTCCTTCTTTATGTTCATGTCAGTCACCCATTTTGAATTTATCTTGGTGTAGGGTGTGAGGTGTTGATCTAATTCTAATCTCTCCCACACTGTCTTCCAGTTTTCCCAGCAGTTTTTATCGAATAGTGGATTTTTGACCCAAAAGCTGGGATCTTTGGGTTTATCATATATTGTCTTGCTGAGGTCACTTGCCCCAAGTCTATTCAATTGATCCTCCTTTCTGAATGTTAGCCAGTACCAAATTGTTTTGATGACTGCTGCTCTGTAATATAGTTTGAGATCTGGAACTGCAAGGCCCCGTTCCTTTGTTTGTTTGTTTTTTTCATTATTTCCCTGGATATCCTTGATCCTTTGTTATTCCAAATGAACATTGTTATGGTTTTTTCTAAATCAGTGAAGACATTCTTTGGAAGTTCCATAGGTATGGCACTAAATAGATAGATAAGTTTGGGTAAGATGGTCATTTTTACTATATTTTCCTGTCCTACCCATGAGCAGTTAATGTTTTTCCAATTGCTCAAGTCTAGTTTTAGTTGTGTGGAGAGTGTTTTGTAGTTGTGTTCATATAGTTCCTGTGTTTGTCTCGGGAGATAGATTCCTAGGTATTTTATTATGTCTAAGGTGATTTTGAATGGGATTTCTCTTTCTAGTTTTTGCTGCTGAGCGGTGTTGGAGATGTATAGAAGTGCTGATGACTTATGCGGGTTTATTTTGTATCCTGCAACTTTGCTAAAGTTGTTGATTATTTCAATTAGCTTTTTGGTTGAATCTCTAGGATTCTTTAAGTAGACCATTATGTCATCTGCAAAGAGCAATAGCTTAGTCTCCTCCTTGTCTATTTTGATGCCTTCAATTTCTTTTTCTTCTCTAATTGCTACTGCTAGTGTTTCTAGTACAATGTCAAATATTAGAGGTGATAATGGGCATCCTTGTTTCACTCCTGATCTTATTGGATATGCATTTAATTTATCCCCATTGCAGATGATATTGGCTGATGGTTTTAGATATATACTGTTTATTATTTTTAGGAACGATCCTCCTATTCCTATGCTTTCTAGTGTTTTCAATAGGAATGGATGTTGTATTTTATCAAAGGCCTTTTCTGTGTCTATTGAAATAATCATGTGATTTTTGTTGGTTTGCTTGTTGATATGGTCGATTATGTGGATAGTTTTCCTAATATTGAACCAGCCCTGCATCCCTGGTATAAATCTTACTTGATCATGGTGGACGACCCTTCTGATCACTTGCTGGAGTCTTTTTGCTAGTACCCTATTTAAGATTTTTGCATCTATATTCATTAAGGAGATTGGTCTATAATTTTCTTTCTCTGTTTTTGATCTGCCTGGTTTTGGAATCAGTACCATGTTTGTGTCATAAAAGGAGTTTGGTAGAATTCCCTCTTTGCTTATTATGTCAAATAGTTTGTATAGTATTGGGATTAACTGTTCTCTGAATGGTTGATAGAATTCACTTGTGAATCCGTCGGGCCCTGGGGATTTTTTCTTAGGGAGTTCTTTGATGGCCTGTTGGATTTCATTTTCTGATATGGGATTATTTAAGAATTCTATTTCTTCTTCTGTTAGTCTAGGCAGTTTGTATTTTTGTATATATTCATCCATATCACCTAGATTGATGTATTTATTGCCATATAATTGGGCAAAGTAATTTTTAATGATTGCCTTGATTTCTTCTTCATTGAAGGTGATGTCCCCCTTTTCATCTTTGATGCTGTTAATTTGCTTTTCTTCTTTCCTTTTATAAATTAGATTGACCAGTACTTTGTCTATTTTGTTTTTTCAAAGTACCAGCTTCTAGTCTTATTTATTAAATCAATAGTTCTATCACTTTCGATTTTATTAATTTCTCCCTTAATTTTTAGGATTTCTAGTTTGGTTTTCTGCTGGGGGGTTTTAATTTGATCGCTTTTGAGTTTTTTTATTTGCATTTCCAATTGATTGATTTCTGCTCTCCCTAGTTTGTTAATATATGCACTCAGGGATATGAATTTACCTCTGATTACTGCTTTGGGCTGCATCCCAAAAGGTTTGAAAGGATATCTCGCCGTTGTCATTTTCCTTGATGAAATTATTAATTGTTTCTGTGATTTCTTCTCTAACTAAATGATTTTGGAGTATCATGTTGTTTAATTTCCAATTAATTTTTTATTTGGTTTTCCAAGTACCATTGCTGATCATCATTTTTATTGCCTTATGATCTGAAAAGGCTGCATTTATTATTTCAGCTTTTCTGCATTTGTGTGCCATATTTCTGTGACCTAGTGTATGGTCAATCTTTGTGAATGTGCCATGTGGTGCTGAGAAGAAGGTGTATTCCTTTTTATCCCTATTTATTTTTCTTCATATGTCTATTAATTCTAATTTTTCTAAGATTTCATTCACTTCTTTTACCTCTTTCTTATTTATTTTTTTATTTGATTTATCTAAATTTGATAATGGTTGGTTCAAATCTCCCACTTATATTGTTTTACTGTCTATTTCTTCCTTCAATTCTCCTAGTTTCTCCATTAGAAATATGGGTGCTATATTATTTGGTGCATACATGTTGATTAGTGATATTTCCTCATTATCTAAAGTCCCTTTTAACAAAATATAATTACCTTCCCTATCCCTTTTGATCAGGTCTATTTTTGCTTTGGCTTTATCAGATATCATGATTGCCACGCCTGCCTTCTTTCTGTCAGTTGAGGCCCAGAAGGTCTTACTCCATCCTTTAATTCTGACCTTGTGGGTGTCTACCTGCCTCATGTGTGTTTCTTGAAGACAACATATGGTAGGGTTTTGGATTCTAACCCATTCTGCGATTTGTCTGCGTTTTATGGGTGAGTTCATCCCATTCATGTTCAAAGTTATGATTGTGACTTGTGAATTCTCTGGCATTTTGATATCCTTCCCTGATTCTAACTTTCTTCTTTAGCTCTAACCTTTTAATCCAGTGATTTACTTTAAATCAGTCCCCCTTGTCCCCTCCCTTGATATGTTTCCCTTTCTAGACCCTCCCTTTTTGTTCCCTCCCCCTCCCCCCTCTCCTTCCCTCCCCTTTTGTTTTCCCTCTCCCACTACCCCCCTTGGTTTCCCCTTCTCCCTACTGTTGTTGGGTAAGATAGAATTCAAGATCCCAATGGAGCTGGATGTTTTTCCCTCTCAGAGTTGATTTCCCTAAGAGTAAGGTTTAAGTAAAAACTCTCTTCCTTTCCTTCTTATAGGAGTTTTCTTCCCCTTCCCTTGCTGTGAGAATCTTTGTGTGAGAAAGATTATTCTATTTGACTTTTCTTTTCCCCCTATTTACACATTACATTTTCCATATATTAATATATATAGATTGATATAAATGTAGTCCTTATAGAAGAGAGTTTGAATAAATGAAAAGATAACAATTTTCTCCTTTTCCCTTTCCATCATATTTACCTTTTCAGGTATTCCATGCTCTTTGTTTTTCAATATTGAACTTTCCACAGACCTCTGGTCTTTTCTTTGCAAAAAGTTGGAAATCTTCTATTTTGTTGAATGCCCATACTTTCCCTTGGAAGTATATAGTCAGTTTTGCTGGATAGCTTCTTCTTGGTTAAAGACCCAGCTCTCTTGCCTTTCTGAAAATCATGTTGCATGCCTTACGATCATTCAGAGTGGAACTTGCAAGGTCTTGTGTGACCCTGATTGACATTCCTTTATATCTAAATTGTCTTTTTCTGGCTTCTTGTAGGATTTTTTCTTTTGCTTGAAAGCTTTGGAATTTGGCAATTACATTCCTCCGAGTTGTCTTTTGGGGATTTAGTGTAGAGGGTGTTCTGTGAGCTTTTTCAGTGGCTGTATTGCCCCCTTGTTCTAGAATCTCTGGGCAATTTTCTTTGATTATATCTTGTATTACGATGTTGAGGTTGCTGTTTATTTCTGGATTTTATGGTAGTCCAATTATTCTTAAATTGTCTCTTCTCCCTCTATTTTCCAAGTCTGTCACCTTGTCAGTGAGATATTTTATGTTCTCTTCTAATTTCTTGATCTTTTGGCTTTGCTTTATTGAATCTTGCTCTTTTACCTGCTTGTCTTCCAGTTACCTAATTCTGACCTTTAAAGCCTGGTTTTCCTTTTCAGTTTGATCAAACCAGTTTTGTAGTTGCGTGAAATTCTTTTGCATTAATTCCCACTTTTCCTGCCAGAAGGCTTCCATCTTTTTGATCATTCTTTCGATTCAAATTCTTCAAAAGTTTGTGGAGAGTTTCCATTTCCTTTGGAAGGTTTTGGGGCATTTGCTTGTGTTTCCTCTTCTATCTCCTCTGTATTTTGTATTTTTGCTCCATAAAATGTGTCCAAAGTTGCCCCCTTCTTGTTTTTCCTGTTGTTTTGAGGCTTTTTTGCTTCTGTGCTGTTTGCCATCTCTATCTGAGGGAGGGGGACTGGCTCTTCTGTTATCTGTCTGGTGTTCAGTGACTTTAGCCCCAGGCAAATTGTCTGTCTTCCCCAGGAAGCCCGGAATTGCTGGTGTTTTGGTGTTTTGGTGTTTTGGTGTTACTACCCTCCTCAGTTCCCTCCTGATGCTTTTCTGTTGCCTTACTTCTATGCTCTGCGCCTGGCTTGACACTCTCAGATGTATTTCAATGCCTTTGCTGGCCAGAGGAGCCTGCACTCTGAGGGGGAGGGCCCATGGCTTCCCGGAACTCCAAGGGCTGGTGTTAGGATTAACCTCAGACTGAGTATGCCCTGAGGCAGGGACCTTCAGTGAGACTCAGATGGAAGGATCTTGTCAGGGGGCTACAGGCTCTCCCCATCTCTCTCTGTTTCCCTGCTGTCTGGGTGCCCTCATGACTGGCTCAGATTGTTTTCAGGGTGCGGCCTTCAGAATAGCCAGCTCCCGAGGCCCTTTTGCCTGCCCTGAGGTTCCTGCTGCTGCCTCAGATTCAGCGCCCTGGGTTGGGGGGGGATGGATCCTGGGACCTTCCTTTTGCCATCCCCTTAGATCCGAGTGATCTCGGGTTCTGACTTTTGGGGGGCCGTACCTTTTGATCCAGGTCCAGGAGGAGTGTTCCTGGGGTCTATTCTGTTGTTTGTTTTGAATTCCGGTGCCCTAGGAGCATTCAGTTTGAGATCGGTAAGGAAGGGTTTGTGGAGCTCTGAACTTTAGTTTTCTCTAAGCTGCCATCTTGACCAGAAGTCTATTTTATTTTTTTTAAATCCTTAGCTTCCATCTTAGAATCATTATTATGTGTTGGCTCTAAGGCAGAAGAATAGGAAGGGCTAGGTAATGGAAGTGAAGTGACTTCGAATATATGCAATTCATAGAAACTCTAGTGGGGGAAAAGCTACAGACAATGCATCAGTGTTTAGAAGGAGAGATACCAAGCTTTACCTAGCACAGAATTTTAATGGTTCCTGAGCACACTTTGCTACTCATCGGACCACCTTTCCTTTGAGACTGTTCCCAAGAATTAAGCCTTTGTGAAGTTTCTGGGAAGGAGGTTAATGATAAAATTCCCACAATCCAGAACTCAGTTCAATCAACAAACATTTACTCAACATCTATTGGGGGAATGGAAGACTGTCATATACACAAATAGATAAGACACACCATTAATATGAGAAGATACTTGACTGATTTTTCATTTGTTTGTTCCCCTAGAGCGGTGGTTCTCAACCTTTCTAATGCCGTGACCCCACAATACAGTTCCTCATGTTGCAGTGACCCCAAACCAAAAAATTATTTTGGTGGCTACTTCAAAACTGTAATTTTGCTACAGTTATGATTCGGAATGTAAATACCTGATATGCATTATGTATTCTCATTGCTACAAATTGAGAGGTTGAGAACCACAGATCTAGAGTGAGATAAGAGCCAATGAAGGATCCAGACAAGGATGCTCTAAGAAATATAATGAAGAAAGAGATCATTTTCAGTTAAAGTATGCCAGTGATCCCCTGGTAAATGTTTAACAAGCAGCTCTCCAAAAACACTTTCTGAAGTCTAACAATAAACATAATAAGTCTTCTTAATTTGTATCTTTTGCTGATTTTCAAGTTATAAATTCCTCAAACTGAAAGTTTAATAATCCAAAGCATATGAACTGGCTCCAGAACAACTCTGAATGGAAGTCAGAAAAAACATCATTAAAGTAATGGCATCAAGACTAGAAATTTAATCCAGTCTCATCAGTTAGATGATGATGATGATGGTAAATAATACATTTATTGAGAACTTTAAGGTTTACAAAACACTTTCCAAACATTATATCATTTGATCGTATATTATCTACTAAGTAACTATTATGGTGTACAAATCATTACATTCAGTGCTGTGGATAAAACAACTGAAAATTGCATACTCCAGACCCACACAAAAAGGTAAATCTAGTGGAGAGGTAAGCCCTTATATGTAAAATTGAGATAAGGGCATAGAGGTTATAGGATAAAGGATAGGACATGGGAGGAAGAAAGAGGTCTTCCAGCTGAAGAGATCAAGGGAGACTTCATGGAAAACATGGTACATGAGGTCAGTTTTGAAGGAAAATAAGGATTTCAAAAGTTGAAAATGGGGAAGAAGTATATTTCAGTATGGAGGGAGGAAAGAACCAAAAGAGAAGATGAAATAACAAGCAGGCTTCTTGTTTTAAAATGAAGAGCATATAAAAAGGAAAAAAAGTGAAAGGTCAGGAAGGTAGGTTAGACCCAAGTAGGGTGGAGGGCATTGACTACCAGTCCACTAAGTTTGTATTTTATCTTGTAGGCAATTGGGAACTACTGAGGATCTTGGGTGAAGGGTTATGACTTGAACTGACTCATGTATTTGATAAATAATTTTGGTAGCTATGGAGAATTATAGGACTTAGAAATGGAGAAGATCTAAAGGATAGTTGTCCGATTCTCATTTTATAGATGAAGAAGTTGAGGTTTAGAGACTTTACTTTATTATGGTCATTTGTTTATTTTTAAATCCTTACTTTCTGTCTTAGAATAGATACTAAGTATTGGTTCTATGGCAGAGCAGAAGAGTGGTATGGTCTAGGCAACGGGGATTAAGTGATTTGCTGAGGTTCATACAGCTAGGAGTGCCCGACGTCACATTTGAATCCATGTCCTATGGACTCTAGGCCTGATGCTCCACCCACTGAGCAACCTGGCTGCCTTAATCATTTATATTGTAAAAAGCAAAGCCAGGCTCTGAACTCAGATTCTCTGATCCTTTTCTAAGAATATAGAGGGAAGATATGGGATGCAGAAAGATGCAAATGAAAATAGATTGTTAAATCATTATATTCAAGACCAATGCCTACTAAGTCAGAGGATCTGGATGCAAAATCCTGCCTCTAGGTGTCACAGAGTCAGGAAGATCTGAATTCAAATTCAGCCTCAGATACTTTTTAGCTATCTGATACTGGGGAAATCACTTAACCACTATTAGCCTCAGTTTCCTCATCTATAAAATGGGGATAATAATAGTACCTATCTCCCAGTGTTTTGTGAGAATCAAATAAGATAATAATTGTAAAATGCTTAGCCTAGTGCTTGGCACATATCAAGTGTCTTATGAATGTAAACTAAGATGGTAATGATGATGTTTACTACTGTGTGACTTTGGACTTTCCCTTAACCTCCCTGGGCCATGATTTTTTCATCTCTAAAATTAGTGGATAGCCTCTAACAGCCCTTTCAGTTCTAAATCCCATGATTCTATCTGCTATAGAAAATAGCTATTCTTCAATCCTATAAAATTCAATTAAAGCCTTTAACTCAAGGGAAGATAAATCAAAACAGCAACTAGGTAAAAGGCAGATTTTGCCTTAGAGGGGTACTTTGCATCCATCTACTATCTAGCCCGCAAATAAATACCAGGTTTATTTTTTGCTATTCAAAAATATGTCAAGTTCATTTTTTGTCTCTGAGCCTTTCAGCATGCCATTCTCCCATCTCAAATGCTCTCTACTCTTCCCCCTACCCCCATCTTCTTCTAAATCTTCCTCAACTGTTTCAGCCCATGTCAACCACTCTCTTCTCCAACTCTTGCATCAGTTATTGATTTCATCATTTTAGCAAACAATCATATTCTGCCTTTTATAACTTTTCTTTTTGACATTTTCTAGAGGAAGTTTTCCTGATCCACTGTAAATGTTGGTGTCCTCCCTTTTTTGCTCATTTCTAATTTATCTTGTTTATATCCTTTTTGAGCATTTTTTCTCCAGCATTTGCTGGTGAGATCCTTTAGAGCAGGATCTGGTTTTTGCTTTCTTTGAAGCCTCAGGACTTAGTATTTAGAAGATATTTAAATAAAGCTTATTGACTGGCTTTAATCTCATTGTTTCTCAAACTGAGTTCATTCCTTTCATCATTCCAAAAATATTTACTTAGCACTTAAAGTGTACCAGAAAGTTTAGATAGGACACAGCCCCTGCTCTTATGGAGTTTATACTAGATTGTTATTGTTCGGTTGTTTTTCAGTTGTGCCTGACTTCTTAACCCCATTTGGGATTTTCTTGAATAGTGGAGTGGTTTGCCATTTCCTTCTCCAGCTCATTTGCAGACAAGGAAACTGAGGAAAACAGGGTTAAGTGACTTGCCTAGGGTCACATAGATGCTGAGTGTCTGAGGCCAGATTTGAATAAATGAAGATGAGTCTTTCTGATTCCAAGCCTAGTACACTATCCACTGAGCCATCTAGCTGCCCTAGATTATCATTAGATTAAGATATGTGTGTGTGTAAAACCATAAAGTACATTATATATATGAATCAGAAAAAATCATAATGATGACTTTTGAGGTTCAAATAGGAAAGCTGTTAAGGACCAGGAAGATGAAGGAAGGCATCTTGGAGGAAGTTAACTTTTAGTTGAACTTTAAAGAATGAGTAGAAATTCAACTGGGGCAGAGAGGGAGGGAAGGAGATGTTCCAGATCTGGAGAACAGTATAGACAAAGGCATGTAAGTAACACAGAAGATGTTCTGTGAGTAGGGAATGGGTTGATAGAGTTTAAGAGTACTCTGATTGAGCTGTAGTATAGATTGCATCCAAGGGAATGAGATAAGAGATAAGGCTAATGCAGTGAAGGGGAGGTTCTTGAGAATCTGATCCCAATTTAGTTTATTAGAATATAAGTTGCTTGAGGACAGGGGGAGTTTCATTTGTTATTGTATCCCCACTGACTAACACAGTTCTTGACATATATTAGCTACTTAATAATAATTGTTGATTCATTGCTTAAATTCCACTCAATTTAATAAGCATGTGTTGAGTGCCTACTGTGTGCCAGGGATATAAAAACAAAAATGAAATGATCCTTGCCCTCAAGGAATTTATGTTCTTCCTGGGAGGCAACTGGAAGCCATACAAGATTTTTGAGGAGAAGGGTGCCAGGACCAACTCTATATACACATAAAAAAAAGGTTAATTTGTCAAGGATGGATGGAAAGAGCAAGGGAAGATGGTAAAAGTGGAGAGATCTGTTAGAATGCTATTGTAATAGTCCATTCATTTTGTAATGAAAGTCTGTACTACAGTAATAAAATGAAATGAAAGATCATCTCCCCTAACTTGTTCCTTTTCCCCACTTTGTTATTACTCTTCACGCAATCACCATTTCCTCAGGTACCCAGGTTTAAAATCCTAGTCATCTCACAGTCAACCAGTTGCCAATGGCATTTGATTCTACTTCTATGATGCCTCTGGTATCCATTCCCTTCTCCATTTCCTTGGCCACCATGACAGTTCAGATTCTCATTACCTTTCACTTGGACTGTTGTAACAATCTCCTACTTAATTTCCCTCCCTAAAGAATCTCTTTGCTTTAAGCCATTCTTCATGCCATTGCCATAATGATTCCAAACATACCGGTCAGGCCATGTTAATATTCTTCTCAAAAACCTTCAATGTTTCTTCTCAAAAACCCTTCAATATTGTTTATAGAACAAATTCCTTAGAGCCTGGCTTTTAAAGTAGCCAGGGCTATCCCTCTTCCCTCTCCACAGGTGGCAAGCAGGTGACACCTGTTGGACAGCTCTTGCAATATTAAGAACCTCAATAATGTAATTCCTACCTTTCCAGGCTTATTTCATAGAACTTCACTTCATATTTTCTATTCATTGGACAACTAACTGAGACCTTAATTTCTCCGATCTTCTTCCATCATCATGTATTGACCATAGATTTGACCCCATCACTCAAATGCACACCCCCTTGCCAATGTGACTACAGTGGGACCTAGTTTTATGTGAACTCAACACACACAAATTCAGGTATACACAACTGACAACTGAAAAAAGAAAGAAAGAAAAATAGGCAAAATAAAAATGTTATACTCTAAATCCTCACCATTTCCCCAAGTGACGTTAAATCTTATAGCACAATCATACTCATTCTCACTCTGAGAAGCATTAGTGTGAGTCATTAGGTTCTTTGTTTTCCACCAAACATTATCTCCATTGCCAGTCTTTGTCCAGAATTCTGGCTTGTAACAAGTCATGTTTGTGCCAAAACAGAGCTTCTCTTTGTTTCATTAACACTATTTACTTATTAATGATGGCCCCAACATACAAGAGTAGTGATGCTGGTAGCTCTAATAAGTCTAAGAAAAGTCGGAAAGCACCCAGATATGTATGTATAAGAAATATTTATTAAATAATGAGATTCACTATTATGGGTAATTTTCAGTGTGAAGAGTCTTGGAACATATTGGACATAAAACAATATTCTACTATATTGAATATCATACTGAATAGTTGGTGGAATATTCATCTTTCCTCTTTGCTTTTCACTCTATCACTGCATACTTGTCAGTTAATTAACAGGATGGGAATATGCTCCAGATCTAACAATTTGGAGGAGGGAAGGAGTGGGTGAAGAGGAGTATCAACATGGAAACTAGAAACACCAAACTTGTAGCCTAGTAAGATGTGATAAACCCCAAGTTTTAGGACTAGCTTGTAAGTTGGAGACCCCAAAGTTTGTACTAGTTCCCTGTTCCTGTGAGAATCCACCCTGAAGGGAATCTTGGGCTAGCAGTTTCAGACTGAATAATGGACCTTATTGTATAAGAGACCCTTTCCCAAGAAGATCCATACCTGGGCATGGATCACCATTTTAGATATCAATTGTAAGCAGCCCCTTTCCTTAGACCCTAGCCTTTAGCTAAGATTCTTTCCCCAAGCTTGATTGTATTCTGTCAATATAGTTGGAACACTCCCATTTTCTTTGTAGCTATAGTGATGTCAATTATCTTTCTCTGCCCCTGGATTTCCCCCAAATGGTATATAGGCTCCCCAAATTCTTTTGTACCTAGGAGCTTTCAATCTGGCTTGGTTGGCTCTCCCAGGTGTCAGTGTCAAGAACATCCAGAGCATCCAGAGTTCAATCCTTGGACTCTGTATGGGTGTTAGCTCGCAGCTCTGTGTGGAGGCTAACTATTGCACTGAACCCCCTTTCCTTGATTAAAGAGTGATTTTTCTGACTATTTAATAGTTCTGTGTTTTTCTCCAAGTCAACAGGAATGATAAACCAGATTCAAGGAGCTGATACAGGAAATGAAAAGTTGAGGAAAAGGAAATGACATAGGACAGAGTAGAGACTAGAAGAGTTCAATGAAGAGAAGAGAAGAGAAGAGAAGAGAAGAGAAGAGAAGAGAAGAGAAGAGAAGAGAAGAGAAGAGAAGAGAAGAGAAGAGAAGAGAAGAGAAGAGAAGAGAAGAGAAGCAAGAATGCATGAACTGGAAGAGTTAATAATTAGGATCCCAAAGAGTCTAGCAGATGTAGCAGCTTGGCCAGAAAACACATTGAAGACTGCCACTGAGAAGTGAATGAATGGAAGCAGGTAGAAGAGGATTCTGGACTCCAAGTCCTGACTTCTCTCACTGACTAGAAACTGACCCTCTAAAAAGCCGTGAGAAGAACCTTACTGGGGACATTTGCTACTTCCCAGTGGAAGCAACTGCTAGGAAGGGCTGAGACTCTTGACAGTGTCCCTGCACCTCTGATAACCTAGTGAAGTTCAATCATGTGCAGGGTGGTTGTTTTTCAATGTATTGGGATAGAGTGATAACAGGTGGGTGTGTAAGACACACCATTTTGTTTTGTTAGTGTGAATGATGACTATGCGGCCAGAATGAAAGACAACTGAATTTGTTTTTTTGTGGTTATTTTGTTGTTGTTGTTGTTGTTGTTGTTGTTTTTTGAAGGAGACATGGGAGTCAATGATTTAATTGGGTAAATCCATGAAGACTGCACTCTTGGACTAAGGATCATGGGAACATAGATTTAGAGCTAGAAGAGACTTTAGAGGTTAACAAGTCTAGTTTCCTTATTTTATAGGTGAGGAACTGAGGCTCAGGGAAGCTAAATGTCTTAAGATAAAATAGGTATTAAGTAGTATCTGAGCCAGGATGTGAACCTGAGTATTCTTATTCTAAGTTTAGCACTGTTTCCATTCTAAAATGCCACCTATAAGATGAGTACTGTTGCCTACATATGGGATAGAACTAGACAGAGGTAACCAATACTTTGAGAATCACAGAAGAGCTGGGCATTTTCCCCTAGGAGTTCCCTGGCATTAGATGATAGTAGGAATAAGGAATGGACACCAGTTGATCTTCATCAAAGAGTAGAGTCCAATAACTGGGCAAAAATGCCTCCCACTCCCCCCACCCCACCACCCTGCCCTGTAGCTAAATTGAGTTGTAGTAGCACTGTATATCTTCAGTTTATAGATGCTATTTCAATTATATTTACATATAATTTCACAGAGTTCTCTCATATTTCTTTTGGTCTTGTGATTTATTAAATTTAGTATCTTTCACAGTTGTACATGTATGAAATAGAGACACAGGATGACAGAAAATGAGACAGTGTTAGTGGATTCAATTCGACAATAGCTTTCTATTAGCCAATTTCCAACTTAAAGTTTTAAATAGTGATTGGGGTGGTGGGATGGGAGTTTACAGGTTGGACAGGGTATCTTCCTTTCTTTCCTGAATCTCAATTATCCTGATAACAGAAAAAAGAGAAACTCCAAGTAGTCTAAGTCTCTAAGTTAACAGCATTAGACCTGAGCAATTATATACACTTTAAGTGTATACAACTCAATACATTTTGTTAATGAGAAAACCATCTTGATTCCAAGCTAAGCTCAGAGTTTTTATTCTAACCATAACACATAAGTAGGCATTCACATAGTCTCATGAATAATAATGTATCTTGGGCCTATTAGTATAAATAATGCAAACAGGAAAGAAACATTTTAAAGTTAGAGCACATTCATTTATTTGAAATATATTTTTATTGGTGTCTTTATTGTTTTTATGTGGCCTAAATTTCCCATTGTATTGGAAAAAGACTCTATATGAAGCATTTTGGAAAATAATACAAAGGGTCAAGACTTAAGCCTGGTTAGTTGTATCCCTCCTCATCCCCTTTTTTCAGAGAGCCACCTCGTATCATATGTAATATAAGAAGAAAACAAAGAAAGAATAAGAATAGGAAAATTCAACAAAACCTACAAAACTTATCTGTATAGGTTTTATAGGTTTTGTTGACCCTGTATACATTGCCATGTATCCCACAACCCCTCCAACACTGACTCTTACTGTCTTTTTGTCATCTTTGATGGTTTCCCAGATGTGAAGTAGAGTCCCAGGACTGTTCGGCTTTGCATTTCTCTTATTATTAGTAATGGGAGTATTTTTCAAATGCTTTTTAGTAGTTTGCTATTCTTTTGGGAATTGTGCATTTATATCCATTGACTACTTATTTACTGAGAAATGGTTTTCAGTTTTATATATTTAGGTCATTTTCCCTACATATTCTGTATGCCAAACCCTTATCTGAGAAATTTGATATAGAATTAATTTTTGCCCTTTTGATTACTTCATTATTCTAGATGCATTAATTGTGTTTGGGTAGAAGCTTTTGAATTCACTTTTTAAGAGATCTGATAAGCTTATCTCTTCTTTGCAAGAAAATGAAAAAAATGAATTTGAGATAAAGCAATTACTGCAGATGGATATATAGAAAAACAGACAGATAGATAGATAGATAGATAGATAGATAGATAGATAGATAGATAGATAGATAGACAGCCTGGTTCTGGGCTAGGCACAGGGAATACAAAAACCAAAAACAGCACTGCCTTTCCTCAAAGAACTTGCAGTCTAGTAAAGGAGATGAGACCTAAATAAATATAATGTAAGTTAAAATATAAAAAAGACGAAAGATAAGTGGTACTATGAGAAACATGAGGAGAAAAGGACCACTTCTAGCTCAGGGACTCAAGAAAAGCTACATCAAGGAGCCAATGCTATCTGCACTGGACCTTTAAGAAATTAAAAAGATGTCAAGAAAAACGGTGGAGAGTTATATGCAAAGATATCCTAAGAAAAGAGAGTAACGTGACTAGAATGAAGAGTGGAGGTTGTGTTGTAAAATAAGGATTGGGAAGGAATGGGGCCAAGAACACAAAGAGATACCTTCTCCTCAGAGACTGGAGCAAAAGAGGATCATGAGCCAAAAGTAGCATGGAACCTCATAATGGGTCATCTAGACTAATCCCTTAAATTAGGTGGAACAGTAGTTAAGGCTTGAGACCTCAAGTCAGGAAGATTGGAGTCCATATCTAGCATCAGATACTTATTACCTATGGGACATTCTGAGATAGTCACTTAACCTCTGTCTACTTCAGTTTTCTGATCTGTAAAATGAAAATAGTTGTACCTACCAGTCATAATTTTTTTGAGGATAAAATAAGATGGTATTTGTAAGGTGCTTTAAAAGTTTACGGCACTATATAAATGGTAGTTATCTATTTGTTATTAATGATTATTATGGAAATTGAGGGGTTGGGAGGTTAGAAAATAAATGAAGATATATAATAATAAACAGCAATATATAATGACCCATTAGGGTTGAATCTACCCACTCCATTAACAATTTACCATATAAATAATAATAGTTCACATTTTGATAGAATGTAAGTTCTTTGAGAATAAGGACAACTTCATTTTTGTCTTTACATCTCTAGCACCTGCTCTCACAGTACCTGAAACATAGTAGGTGCTTTTTTTTTGCCTTAAGCCTTGACCAATTTATAAATGGACCTAACTAGAAGGCACTTAGCAATTTTTCATAGTTTGATTGTGGACTGCCTTGCTTACACAGGTTTTAGCTTTTAGACCATAGGCACTGACGTTTCTTGAATAAGGAACGAAATGATCACAACTGTCTCCCTATTTCCATCTTTGTCTGTCTCTATTATTCTTCTCCCTCCCTTCCTCCCCATTACTATAATTTTTATGAATTAGTTAGTGTGATTTTTAGTTCTTTCATTTGTTAAATACTTCTTAATTCTTAATAGATTTTTTATATGTTCATAAAAGTAAACCTTTAAGCTCAAGTAAAATGTGATAGAAAGTCAAGTTGCTACCAAGATTGTGAATAATCAGTACACTACAAAATAAAGTTTACCTAGAAAAGGTATTATGTTTTTTCCTTTAAAAACATATTTAATGAAACAATAATTTGAGCCTTCTCCTGCAGATTCCAACACCACTGGTGAGAGAGGGAATATAAATAAGGATCATGCATTGCCTACAAGGTCATGTTTCTTGGAATTTATCCCATGTGGCTCAGCTTTTTGCTCAGAAGCTTCCACTTGCTGATTCTTCTCAAAGATGTTGATGTCATCTGTTGGTCTGCTGCTATCATCTGCTGGACTGCTTTCTCCATAATACACCTGTGCTGCCACCTTCTGTTTTTCCCAAAGGATGAATCTTTGCATGAAGTTTATTACTAACAACCCTATAGTTGATCCCATCTTACAATATTCTCATCTTACAAAATCCCTTCTTCCAATATTCATTTTCTTCTGATTTGGTCACCACTCAATCTGTTTTGTTTATCTCTGCTTTGGGTTGTCACAGTTTAATTCTCACTAATTGGTACTGTACCGTATGATATGTTATGAAATTATATGATATGATACCATATCATACCATACCATACTATAGCACACCATACCATGCCATGCCATCCCATATTATACCACATCAAACTTAGCAACTTGCCTCCAATCTAATACTGACAACTTGGTCTTCATCCTTTCTTAATTTTGTCTTTCAAGTACATGGATGAATACTTGGTTGCTACATTTGTTTTAATTCCCTAACTCTTATATAACAGGTATTGGCCAGGTTGTTGTTGTTGTTGTTGTTTTTATCATCTCCATGAATTTTTTTTTCAACCAGAAGAAAACAAAGTGGGGCAATATCTATGGTTTGTTTAGCTTCAAGGCACTAACATAAAAAGGAGTTGTTTAAAGACACTGTTGCATTATGGTATGACTTTTAAAAACAAAAGACTGGGTCACTAAGATCCCTCAGTGGGACCATACTAGAAATGGTAGCTGAATAGTACAGTAAGAGAATTTCTGTCTCTCTCCTCTTTTCCCCTTCTCTCTCTCTCTCTCTCTCTCTCTCTCTCTCTCTCTCTCTCTCTCTCTCTCTCTCTCTCTCTCTCTCTCTCTCTCTCTCTCTCTCTCTCCATCCCTCCCTCCTTTCTGCCTCTTTATTTGTCTATGCATCTTGCTCTATTTCTCTGTTACTCTCCCTAAGTTTGTCTTCCTTTTTCCATCTTTGCCTAACTGTCTCTGTTTCTCTGACTGTCCTCTGCCTCCCTCCATTCCTGGGAATCCCCAGACATCAGAAGCTACAGCCTAGGAACTATCAAAAATTACTATGACCACAGCCACCACTTGGATGAGAAAATCATCAGAAGAGACTGAGAAAGATGTGTGGAAAACTAATGCCAGACAGTCACAGCAGGGACAACTTCTGATGTGACATCATAAGATCAGAAATGTTGGATGATTGGACCTTTGTGATCTTCTGGCTCCAAAACTCCCCTGGCAACCAACCAAGGAACATCTGCTACTTCTTCAGGATTTGGGATGCAGTGAAAAAAGATACTTCATCATTTTAGGATTGTGGTAATGGCAGAAAATCAATAGTAGTTTTCTTCCATCAATATGTTCAAGAACATTCATACTCTTGGTCAAAATAAATTTGGGAATTAAGTTGGAAATTCATAGCTAGCTAGCTAGCAGAAGCAGGATTTGAACTCACATCTCTGCCAGGTACTTTGCTAGATATTAGGCATATGAAGGCATAAATGAAAATAGTCCCTGCTCTTAACTGCTATGCTGTCTCCAAATGGCTGCTAAGATTGTGTCTTGCCTGACTTGGAATCCCAATGTTTGCCAAAGTAGGAGGACAGCCTCAGATTCTTAAATCAATAAATTGTAGCTTTCTTCTGTCAGCTTATGAAAGCATTTATTCTCTTGGTCAAAATGAAGCTGTGACCTAAGCTGAGAATTTCAGACCAAGCTAGAAACATTGGATAAATAGCCACTTGGGAAAATACTTTAAATTGTATTTTTAATTCTGATTTCCATGAAGGAAATGTACTTTATTATTTTTTAAACCCTTACC
This sequence comes from Monodelphis domestica, assembly GCF_027887165.1. Classification (NCBI taxonomy): domain Eukaryota; kingdom Metazoa; phylum Chordata; class Mammalia; order Didelphimorphia; family Didelphidae; genus Monodelphis; species Monodelphis domestica. The sequence goes on along the minus strand of NC_077227.1, from coordinate 227,373,904 downwards.
TTCTGTCTTAGATTCACTACTATGTATTGATTCCAAGTCAGAAGAGAGGTAAGGGCTAGACAATGGGAGTTAAGTGACTTGCCCAAGGTCATACAGCTAGGAAGTGTCAGAGGCCATATTTGAACCTAGGACCATGATAGCAAACCTATGACACGTGTATCTCATTTTCAATGACACAAGGCAACATGTGGGCTCAGGGTGCCTCGGGGCCCAGGAACTGCCTGGGGAGCCATGCACCAGACTTAGGACAGCACCTGGTGGCCATGGCTGGAAAGGGGTGAGGGTGAGCAGCAGGTGAGCATGAGTGGCATGTACCAGGTAGATGGAGGAGTGGAGCTCCCTTGGGGGTGAGGACTGTAAGGATAATTTTAGGGTATGACCTAAACTAAATTAATTTTGGTCACCAGGGAATATCCCAAATAAAATACCCAAGTCAACTGGAAATTTATGGTGATTGTCATTAATAGAGAGGAAAGAAGTTAAGGAGAAGGGAGAGGGAAAAGGTGTAGGATTTTTCCCGTCTGGCCTGTGCCAGGGGGAGTTCAAATTAGTGGCTTTTAAGAAGATAGTGTTGGAAGGTAAAGGAGAAAGGAATCAGCCTAAACTCCAAGAGGGCTCAGCTAAGATGCCTGAACTGGAACTAGCTACTCTGTCTCTCTCAGTATAGTATCAAGGGAAAACTCACCGCCAACCCGGACAATAGCTGCCACCATGCCAAAATGTCAGAACATTTGGCACTCTGTCAGCCAGAGCCACCTCTCCGGGGAAAGAGCCCCAAGACAAGGAAGTGATGCCAAATATATAGGTGGTTTTATATCACTTTTCTGCATCTCATCTGTACCAATGGTAGCTTAAGCTTGACTTAGGACAGCCCAGGGGTCTATCAGCTGTTTCTAATTTGTCATTTGCTAGCACACGTCTATCATAGACTATCCTCCTAGATACTTAATCCTTAAGTATGGGTGTAGACATTCCTGATTTTATTAGACTAAGTAGGGTGGAGTAATGTAAAGTTCACAAGACATTCCTGATTTTGTTAGACTAAGTAGGGTGGAGTAATCTTAATGTTCACAGGAGTAGCCTGCTAGCAAGCATGCATGGAAGGTGGAAGGGGCATGTGGGCAGGCAAGCTGGCAGGCTGCAGCTGCTGCTCTCATGACACCTCCAAGTCAACTAGCTGGGGTGGGGCAGGGTGGGGTGGGACAGAGCCAGTGGAAGACGGGGCAGGGCTCCAGCCCATGTGCAACAGAAGAGTGACTGGAATGGATTTCCAGACACTTTTAGCACCCTGAAAAATATAGCAATGTCTTTACTCATGATTTTTTCTTCTACATACTTTTGTGACACCTTATTCTCAGTGTTAAATAATATCAAGACCAACAAGAGAAACCAACTGACAGATGAACAAAGAAGTCACTAAGCAAGTAAGTTAAAGAGTATTTGGTTTATTAAATACAGTTATATATTACAGTTATACATTTTTGTTATTTAAACTAGAAATATCACAAAATTATGGTCTTTTTTCTCAAAATGACACCCTACCTGAGTTATGCTTGGTTTTTTTTATGAATTTTGGTACACAAAGCTCAAAAGGTTGCCCATCACTGACTAGGACCTCCCATCTCTAGGCCTGGTTCTCAATCCACTGAGCCATCCGGCTGCCCCCTACCATTGGATTTCTTATCTCTTTTCCAAATTTATCATGACTCAAAGGGAAAATGCATTTACTTTATAATTTAAAGGACATTTCCTAGGGAGCAACTATAAGAACAGCACAAATTCCTTACATATGTTTGAGGTATAACAATTAAATTTAGATTTTAACTCAATCTGAGACTTATAAAAGAGTTTGCCATTTATAAAATATTAGTCCCTGAGTCAAAATGACTATTAGCAGCTTTTATTTACAACGACTAGAAAAAGTGAAAGTGGGAAATGTAGAAAAGAGGCAGAGCCTTAACAAGTCTACCAGCCCTATGTACTTCTCTGGTAAAGTACAGCTCAGCCCCCGGCCAGGGCTTCCTCAAATCCTGATCTCCATGTAAAAATTCAGTAGTCTCAAGCAAGTCAATTCAGAGTCCAAGGAAAGAGTCTCTCCATAAGCCAAGGAAGGAATCTCCAGAACCAACCTTTTGACAAGCCAAAGAACCAATCTCTTCAAAAACCAAGGAAGGGAATTGTGTCCCAGACCATGATGATCTCTTTTTAACTCCTTTTTCTACATCATTTCTGTCTCTCCCCCTCTTCACAGAAACCAATTGCAGTCTTTCAATTTGCCTAGCACTGCCCAAAGTGGGGCAGTGCTTGTGACCTTTTTGAGTGTGAACTAGGGGTACTTTAAATTCTTGATTTGATTAGCTAAAAATAAACAAGGGGAGAGTTAATTCTATCCTCACAGGGGTAAGGGTACTAATCCTTCCTATATATAACATTAAAGTAAACTATTTCTCCCTATCTCCTAACCTTTGATATCCTGAGACATGGGGAGGTCTTTGTTCAAGCAGCAAGAAAAGAAATCTAATGGACCTATGTTGTCCAATTAAAAAAAAATCTCCCCAAAATGCAAATGTTCAAATCTTCCTTACCCTGAAAAACCCTAAATGTTAAGCTAAAAGGAAGTTGTGGGGCAAGGTTGTGGAGTGAGGGAAGGGAACCAATTTATATCATCTATTTCCAGCACAAAAAGTTTGATCTCAGAAAAGTTCACATTTATTATTAAATTTTATTATTATTATTAAAGAGATTTAAACTTTTCCTGAAGTTGGACTAATTCATTCATTCCTTCCATTCAACTGAGATTGCTCTCTATAAGATTGCCAATGAACTCATAATTGGTGAATGTAATGACCTTTTCTAACTCTTCATCCTTCTTGATCTAGCTCCATAGTCTTTGATGTTGTGCATCACCCTCTTTTCTGTTTCTCTCTTCTTTCTAGTCTTGTGTCATTGCTCTCTCCTGGTTCTCTCTCTACCTATTTGCTTCTTCCTTCCTTCTTCCTTCTTTCCTCCCTCCCTCCCTATCTCCTTTCCTTCCTTCCTTTCTTTTCTCCTATTTCTTTCTCTTTTTTCTTTCCCTCCTTTCTTTCATGCTCAGCACACTGCTAATCAAAGAATAAATGATTAATAAATGCTTATTCAATCAACAAACACTTATTAATCTACTATTATGAAATAGAAGGGTTATAGTTCTAGGGCTTGAAGATACCACAAAAGCCATGTAGTCCAACCCACTTAATTTGATAGATGAAGAAAATAAGATTCCAAGAAGTAGTAACTTGCCCTGGGTCATACAAACAGTGTCAGAAGTGGGATCTGAACCAACTGTGCCAGGCACTTTGCTAGGTACTACATGACTGTTAAGCAGCCTCATGGATAGAGTACCAGGCTTGAAGTCAGGAAGACTCTTCTTCTTGAGTTGCAATCTGGCCTCATACACTTACTAGCTGTGTGACCCTGGGCAGGTCCTTCAGTGTAGTTTATCTCAGTTTCCTCATCTGTAAAATGATCTGGAGAAGGATATGACAAACCATTCCAGCATCTTTGTCCAGAAAACTCCAAATGGGGCCACAAAAAGCTGGGCACTACTAAAAAAAGCTCAGCAACAACAAAGTATACAAAGACATTAGTGAAGGGGCAGTTAGATTATTCAGTGGATTGAGGGCCAGACCCAGAGACAGGAGGTTCTGTGTCCAAATTCAGCCTGACACTTCCTAGCTGTGTGATCCTGGGCAAGTCACTTAACCCCCACTGCCTAGTCCTTACCATCCTTCTGCCTTGGATCCAATACCTGTTATTGATTCTAATGTGAAAGTTAAGGCTTACAAAGAACAAACAAAAGCATTAATGAAAAGAACCACTGCCCTCAAGTGCCATGGTAATGTCTGCTAAGAGAGTGCCCTGTCTCTCTTGGAATCCCAATGTCTGCCAAATTAAGAGAAGAGAATCACTGAGAAAAGACATCTAATATATAATAACAATAAATTAAGCAGCTCTTAGGGATAAATCTAACAAATGTACCAGCTGAAAACCAGACCAGCAGCTCCCGTAAGATGCAATGCCTTTGAATTGTTCATGCTATGAGGAAGAAAACAAGCCTATCGATAGAATTCTGTCACAGTTAAATAACGTCTGGAGGCCAAGGTTAAAATTATAATGTGAAAGATATCACAAGGCTAAAATGGCTTGCTATTCATTTTGATGTTTGGAAGCTACTTTCAAGATCTGAAAGGAAAAGAGGTGATTGAGTAAGAACATTATGACTTGGGCGACTATATTTCATGGAGGTCAGCACTGGTTTGACCCAACAATCTCTCTCATTTCTAATGACCTCAGTTGCCTTGCATTTTGAAAGGTGGACAGAATCATATCTATGGCATTGAGCTGAAAGACACAAATTACTACTTTTTGACTCGCATTGCTTCTTTTTCCTGAAATTTTCTTTCTTTGCTATGGCTGCATGTTATCATCTGGCACATCCTTCAAAAATCCTGCTCGAAGGCTGCTTTCTTAATTCATTGAATATTAATTAAATGGATGTAATTAAAATGCAGTTCCTTCCCCTCCTGGGTCTTATGATCTAATAGAAAGATTTTAGTTGTTGTTGAGTTGTTTTACTCATGTCCAACTCTGTGACTTTGTTTAGAGTTTTCTCTGCAGAGATACTCAAGTGGTGTTACCATTTCCATTGCTGGCTTATTTTACAGATGGAGAAACCAAGGTAAACAGGGTTAAGTGACTTGCATAGGGTCATACAAAGTGGAAAATATCTGGATCTTAATTTGAACTCAGGTCTTCCTGACTCCAGGCCTGGTGCTCTAACCAGTGTACCACTTAGCTTCCCTTAGTGGGGAGATAAGATAACCCATCTATTCCTGTTAATCCTGTGTGACTCTTGTCTGAATTCTTCATTAGATTACAAATAGAAGGTAGACCCAAAGTTCTGGAAGCCTTCCTTGATTTCTCCTGACTTTGTGAAGATAGCACTTGGCACAAACCTTGGCAAATAGTAGGTGCTTATTAGATTAGATGACTGACTGATTGAATCATTGAGGCTATCTGTTTCTCATCTTTACCCTCACCGCATGATCACCCCATCATCTTTTCCTATCACACATTATCTTTTGGGGGGGGTCTGACCTTTATTTAATTTTTTTAATTTAAGTATTTCCCCCTGATTACATGATTCATGTTTTTTCCCTCCCCTTCCCCATCCTCCCAGAGTTGACAAGCATAGTTGGGTTATACATTGTCACTCAATACTTATTTCCATTTTATTCATTTTTATAATAGAGTAATCTTTGAAGAACCAAAACCCCACATCCAACACCCATATAAACAAGTGAAAAATCAATTGTTTTCCTTCTGCATTTCTACTCCCACAGTTCTTTCTCTTGATGTGAATAGTGTTCTTTCTCCTAAGTCTCTCAGGATTCTCCTGGATCATTGCATTGCTCTCAGTAGCAAAGTTGATTACATATACTTGTCCCACAATGTTTCAGTCTCTGTGTACAGTGTTCTCCTGGTCCTGCTCATTTCACTCTGTATCTGTTCATGGAGGTCTTTCCAAATCTTGTGGAAATCAAGCAGTTGATCATTTCTTATTGCACAGTTGTATTCTATCACCATTGATATACCACAATTTGTTCAGCCATTCCCCAATTGAGGGATACTCCTCATTTTCCATTTTTTTGTCACCATAAAAAGTTCAGCTATGAATATTTTTGTATATTTTCTCTTATTTTCTCTTTGGGGTACAAACCTAGTAGTGGTATTACTGGATTGAAGGGTATGTATTCTTTTAACGACCTTTGGACATAATTCCAAATTGTCTTTCAGAATGGTTGGATCAATTCACAATTTTACCAGCAATGTATTAGTGTCCCAATTTTGCCACATCCCCTCCAACATTTATTATTTTCCTTTACTTTCATATTGGTTAATCTGCTAGGTATGAGATGGTACCTCAGAGTTATTTTGATTTGCATTTCTCTAATTATGAGGGATTTAGAACATCTTTTATGTGATTATTGATAGTTTTGATTTCTTCTTCTGAAAACTGCCTATTCATATCCTTTTACCATTTGTCAGTTGGGGAATGGCTTGATTTCTTTACATTTGACTTAGCTCCTTATATATTTCATCAGATCATGTTATGATAAATTTATCCCAGTTTGTTGCTTACCTTCTAATTTTGGTTGCATTGATTTTGTTTGTACAAAACCTTTTTAATTTAATATAATCAAAATTATTCATTTTACATTTTGTAAAGTTCTTTATCTCTTGCCTGATCTTAAGTTTCTTCCTTTCCCATAGATCTAACAGGTATACTATTCTATGTCCACTTAATTTGTTTATTATATCACTCTTTCTATTTAAGTCATTTACCCATTTTGAATTTATCTTGGTATAGGGTTAAGATGTTGATCAAAACTTATTTTTTCCCATACTGTTTTCCAATTTTCCTAGCAGTTTTTGTCAAATAGTGAGTTCTTGTTCTAAAATATGGGATTTGGGGGTTCATCAAACACTAGTTTATGGAGGTAATTTACTCCTAGTCTATTCCACTGATTCACCTTTCTATCTCTTAGCCAGTGCCATATTGTTTGATAATCACTGTTTTATAGTATATTTTAAGATCTGGTACTGCTAGGCCCCAGTCCTTCACTTTTTTCTTTATTAGTTCCTTTGATATTCTTGATCTTTTGTTCTTCCAGATGAATTTCATTATAATTTTTTCTAACTTTATAAAAACAGTTTTTTTGGTAGTTTGACAGGTATGGCACTAAGTAAGTAAATTAGTTTGGATAGGATTGTCATTTTTATTATATTAGCTCATCCTATCCATGAGCAATTCATGTTTTTCCAATTGTTTGGATCTAGTTTTATTTGTGTGAAAAGGGTTTTGTAGTTGTGATCATATAATTCCTGAATTTGTCTTGGCAGATAGATTCCCAAATATTTTATTTAGTCTAGAGTGATTTTAAATGGAGTTTCTCTTTCTAACTTTTGGTGCTGATTTTTTTTGTTGGAAATATATAGAAATGCTGATGATTTGTGTGAGTTTATTTTGTATCCTGCAATTTTCCTAAAATTGTTAATTATTTCTACTAAGTTTTTAGTTGATTTTCTTAGATTCTATAAATCTACCATTGTATCTGCACAGAGTGATAGTTTAGTTTCCTTGTTGCATACTTTAATCTCTGCTAGCATTTCTAATGCAATATAAAATAATAGTGGTGATAATGGGCATCCTTGCTTCACTTCTGATCTTATTGGGAAGGCCTCTAACTTATCCCCATTGCAGATGATATTTGCTTATGGTTTTAAATAAATACTGTTTATTATTTTGAGGAAAGGCCCTTCTATTCCTATACTTGTGTGTATGTGTGTTTCATAAACCCTGACCTTCCATCTTAAAATTAATACTATGTATTTGTTCCAAGGCAGAAGAGTGATGAGCAATGTGGGTTAAGTGACTTGCCCAGGGTCACATAGTGTTATAAGTATAAATTAAGTATTCTATTTCATCTTCTGTTAATCTAGGCAATTTATATTTTTGTAAATGTTCACACATTTCACCTATATTGTCATATTTATTGCCATATTGGGGCAAAGTAGTTTTAATAATTGTCTTAACTTCCTCTTCATTGGAAGTAAGATTGCCCTTTTCATTTTTGAAAAACTGTCAATTGGATTTTCTTCTGTCTTTTTTTAGATTAGATTTACAAGTACTTTATTTTATTTGTTTTTTTCAAAGTACCAATTCCTAGTCTTATTTATTAGTTTAATGGTTCTTTTACTTTCAATTTTATTAATTTTCCCTTTAATTTTTGGGATTTCCAATTTAGTTTTTACCTGGGGATTTTTAATTTGTTCTTTTTCTAGTTTTTTAAGTTTCAAGCCCAATTCATTGATTTCTTCCCTCTCTATTTTGTTGACATAGGCATTTAGGATTATAAAATTCCCCCTGAGTACTGCTTTGGCTGTATCCCATTGATTTTGATATGTTGTCTCCTCATTGCCACTCTCTTCAATGAAATCAGTCATTGTTTCTATGATTTGTTTTTTGATCTGCTAATTTTGAAGAAATTTCCAATTAATTTTAAATTTATCTCTCCATGATCCCTTACTAATTATAATCTTAGTGTATTGTGATCTGAAAAATTTGCATTTATTATTTTTGCTTTTCTGCATTTGTTTGCAATGTTTTTATGCCCTCGTACGTGGTTGATCTTTGTATATTCCTTTTTATCCCTGTTCAGTTTTCTCCAGATATCTAGTAACTGTAACTTTTCTAATATTTTATTCACCTCCCTTACTTCTTTCTTGTTTAATTTTTTATTCAATTTATCTAGTTCTGATAGGGGAAGATTGAAATCCCCCACTAGTATAGTTTTACTATCTATTTCCTCCTTTAGAAATCTGGATGCTATACCATTTGGTGCATAAATGTTAATATTGATATTACTTCATTGTTTATAGTACCTTTAAAGAAGATATAATTTCTTTCCTTATGTCTTTTAATTCAACCAATTTTTACTTTAGCTTATTGTTATTCCTGCTTTTTTTAAAACTTTGGTTGTTGCATAATAAATTCTGCTCCAGCCTTTTACCTTTAATCTGTATGTGTCACCCTGACTCAAATGTGTTTCTTGTAAATAACATATAGTAGTATTCTGTTTTTTAAATTCAATCTACTATCCTCTTCCATTTTATGGGTGAGTTCATCCCATTCACATTCAGAGTTATGATTACTAACAATGTATTGCCCTTCATCTTATTTTCCCCTTTTGATACTGCTCTATTCCCTTTCACTCTGTTCCTCCTCAGCAATGTTTTGCTTTTTAACATCACCCCCAGGCTTAGGTGAAAGTTTTTGTTCTCACTGTGTACTTGATCTTATCAGGCACACAGTTGATTGCTCTGTAATGGAACTCTGCCCTGAACCCCTGCAAAAAGATCCAGACCTCTCTCTTTGGAAACCACAAGGGGTGTGCATTGGCTTGAATCTCTATGTGCCCAGGTTCTCAGGATCTAAATGTCAATTTGGGCTTAGGTTCCAACCCTGTAACAACAAATGTGGGGTGGGGTGGGGGATGTGTCTTGCTGTTGGCTTCCTCTTCACTCCTTGTTATAGTTTTGCTGACCATGCTCCTTTCTCATCCTAATGCCCCAGATGTTCTCTACCTACTTTTGAAGTCTTTCTTTTCTTGAAAGTTGTTTCTCTCTATCTCCTTGTTGGTTCTTTCACTCCTGCATTTGTTTTGTGGTTTTATTTTAATATTGGTTGGAGGGGATTCTTGTGGTGACTTTGAGTTTCTCTGTTATACTCTGCCATCTTGGCTCCCCCACCTTCTCACTAGAAGTCTATCACACATTAACTTAATGAAATCTTCTATTCTTGTTCTTCAAAGTTCCTCCTCAGTTACATATCCCATCATGCATCCTCTCATTGTCTTCTGGGGGACTTTGGTGCTGGAAGAGGAGTCTGAGCCCTACCTTATTATGTATATGACAATAAGTCAAATTCAGTCTCAGTTTCCTCATCTGCAAAATGAAAGGGTTGGATTCTAATGTCCTTTCCAGTTCTAAACCTATGTTCCAATGGTAATGAGAGAGTGCATTAAAATGGTTACCATGGGAATAGAAAGGAGGATATAGTTTTAAGATATGTTTCAGAAATGAAATTAACAGGACTTGGGAGTTTTTTAATATGAAAAGTGAAGGTGCAAGTTTTTGTTCTCATTGTGTATTTGATCTTATCAGGCACACAGTTGATTGCTCTGTCATGGAGCTCTGCCCTGAACCCCTGAAAAAACTCCAGGCCCTCTCTCTTTGGAAACCTCAAGGGGTGTGCACTGGCACCTTTTTTTTTCCTAATAATGCCTCTGCACTATGGAATTTTTTACTCTCATTCATCTACTTGGGTGCTATTTTTAGTCATGGAATTTTTGAGTGAAAATAAGCAGACCACATGAATCTCAAGCCAGAATCCTCTGGTCTCAATGACATTATGATCTAAATAACTGAGGCAACTAACCAAAGGCAAGCATTTATATGAATAAAAAGTCCAATATGGTACTACAAATATCACGGGCAACCAATAAATGTTTATTGAATCAATTTATTGAATATGTCTGGTAAACTATATACCTCTGATGTATTGGCACTTGGACCAAAGACACAAAAAAGGTGGCCTGGTTAGTGATAAGTCATTCTTATTTCATATTTAAAACCTCTAGGAAAATTAATCCTTTAAATCCTTGCAGAAACCCTAGAACTTTGATTTCGCAAAGTCAATATTGTTTAATCAGACAGTGCATTGGATTTGAAGTCAGAGGAACTGGCTTCTAATCCCAACTCTGTTTTTAACTCCCTCTCAACTATCTTGAAAAAAATCACTTAAACTCTTTTACATCTCCATCTGTAAAATTAAGAGGTTGGATTAGATAATTTACAAATTTCCTTATAGATATAGATCCTAAAATGTATTCCCAAATATAGACACTAAGTGTATAGAATAGGACCTGACTTGACTAAATCTGGGTGGCACAGTAAATAGAGACCCAGTTAAGAAAACCTGAATTTAAATCTGGACTCACTAGCTGTGTGATCATGGGCAAATTATTTAATCCAGTTTGCCTCTGTTTTCCTCATCTGTAAAATGAACTGAAAAAGAAAAGGTCAGACCACTCCAGGATCTTGGCCAAGAAATCTCCAAATGGGAATGGCTGAATAAATTGATGTATATGATGGTAATGGAATACTATTGTGCTATAAGGAATGATGTATTGATGGATTTCTACAAGAACTGGAAAGACCTCCATGAACTGATGCACAGTGAAATAAATAGAACCAGGAGAACATTATACACAGTAACTAACACATTGTGGGACAATCAAATGTAATTAACTTTGCTATTAAAAGTGATGCAGGAGTGTAATGTCCCTGAACAATCTGCAGGGATCTAGGAGAAAGAATGCTATCCATAAGCAGAGGACAAACTGAGGGAGTAGAAACACCAAGGAAAAGCAACTGCCTGACTACAATGGCTGAGGGGACATGACAGAGAGAGACTCTAAACGAACACTCTAATGCAAATACTAACAACATGGCAATGGGTTCGAATCAAGAGCACATGTGATACCCAGTGGAATCACGCGTCGGCTACGGGGGGAGGGGGGGTGGGAGGGAGGAAAAGAAAATGATCTTTGTCTTTAATGAATAATGCATGGAAATGATCAAATAAAATACTATTTAAAAAAAAAAGTGATGCAGGGGCAGCTGGGTAGCTCAGTGGATTGAGAGTCAGGCCCAGAGATGGGAGAGCCTAGGTTAAAATCTGACCTCAGACACTTTCCAGCTGTGTGACCCTGGGCAAGTCACTTAACCCCCATTGCCTAGCCCTTACCACTCTTCTGCCTTGGAGCCAATACACAGTATTGACTCCAAGATGGAAGGTAAGGGTTTTAAAAACAACAACAACAGCAGCAGCAGCAGCAACAAAGTGATGATCCAGGGCAATTTTGAAGAACTTATGAGAAAGGATGCTAGTCATGTCTAGAAAAAGAAATGTGGGAGTAGAAATCCAGAAGAAAACATATGTTGTATCACTTGTTTATATAGGTATATGATTTGGATTCTGGTTTTAAAAGATTACTCTGTTACAAAAATGAAAAATATGGAAATGGGGTTTGAGTGATAATATATGTATAATCTAATGCAATTGCTTGTCACCTCCAGGAGTGGGGAGGGAAGAGGGGGGAGAGACAACAAGAATCATGTAACCATGAAAAAAAATTTTTTAAGAAAAAGAATAATAATTAAAAAAAGAAAACCCCAAATGGATTCATATTCAGAACTGAAAAACTACTGAACTGCAATTCTTACCTTATCTTCCCCACCACCACGGACCCTACAATATGAATCTGTTTTTCTAATTTTCCACTTCCACTTTTGCTAATTCTAGTTCTAAAATCACCATATACATTTAGTTATTCAAGCAACATTTGTTAAGGTTTCCTTCATATTTTGTAGGTCAGTCAATTGGTCAATATGCATCTATTAAGTACCTACTATGTGCCTGGCCCTGAGCTAAGCTGTAGGATTACAAAAAGAAGCATAGAGGACACTCAAAGCTTTTTTTTTTTTTTTTAGTTTTACAGAAAGATAAAGGGAATGATTTGCCCAAGGTCACATAGTGAGTTTAGAAAGAGAAATGGAATTATCCAAGTTTCTTGACTCGGCCTCAGTGCTTTTTTCCTTCACTACACTAAATCATGCCATGCCTAGCAGGTGGATACAAAACATGACTCCTAATTCTCTTTTGGTTCACCAGAGCCTTTCATTGGGCATTAATTTCCTCGAGCAAAAGCCAAGAAAAGAATTTAGTTCATTTCAGACATGCAGGAGAAGGAAAGATAAAGCCCTGGGCTTAGAATCTTCTAGGTATGGTGACAACCCACTCCCTCATGGATTTCCTTCTTGATCTCAGGGACTTAAAAGCCAAGCCACACCTTCCAAGGAATTCAGGGAAACAGAGATCAGTGTCATTGTTGTCAAACTGAAGTTAACTATGCTGCCCAGAGGATTTTCCATTCCTTCATAAATAGTGAAGCTAAACAGTATTTTGGCTTTAGACTGACAGAATTCTTAAGGTGGAAATTTTGAGATGGGAAACAAACAAAAAAAATAGTAAAAATTACAACTTGTCTGAATAGGTCATTTTACTACATGAATTATTTCTGGGCACTATTAGCCAAAGCTGGCACAGAAAACAATGGATTATAGAATCATTAAAGGTAGCCATGTGATGATAGGATTTAGATAGAGCTCAAAGGGACCTTCGACTTCCACAACCATAGTTTAAACCCCTTATTTTACAGTGAAGAAAACTGAATGTCAGACGTCAAACAAGTGGTCTTGTATTATAGTCATTTGAAAAACTAGAATTCTGAGTTAGTAAGAGCATCAGAGGGTCATCTATTTCAATCCATTATTATTATTGTTATCATTATGATTTATCCCTTATCTGCTCTCTTTAAATCAATACTAAATATTGGTTCTAAGGCAAAAGAATGGTAAGGACTAGGCAGTTGGGTTTAAGTGATTAACCAGAAGTGTCTGAGGCTGGATTCTAATCCAAATCTTCCTGACTCCAGGCCTGGATCTCCATCCACTGAGCCTCCTCGCTGTCCTTATTTCTATCTATTTTTGACCAAGATCCTCTCTACTGAACAGAAAGACAGAAGGAATAGTAGATAAATAGGATAGCTTTGAAAGTTATATATTAAATTTTATAGAGACAGAAGAGGAAAAGAAAGTGTTATGTAACTGATTGTCACTTTAGTGTTCAATTCTGTTTTATTTTATATAAAAATACTTATTTGATTTAGTGTTTAAGTTCAGAATAAAAATAAACTTTAACGGAAAGGGAAAAAAAAGAATTCTCTCTATCACCCATAACAATCCCACTTCTGCTTGAAGATCTATCTCCAAGGAGGAAGCTCCATCTCCCTAAAGTAATCTAATCTGCCCTCAGTTAAGATAAGTCGGGTTGTTAGGAAGTTTTTCCTTACATGGCTTTGACTTATTGTACGGAGCCCTCCTCTCTAGCACCAAGCAAGAAATAAACTATGGCTCCTCTTCCAATAGTCAGAGAGAGCTATCTATATCAGTTAAACTCATCTACTTTCTCTTTTCCATTACCTCCTCTTGATACCGTTGCCTAGACTTACCCCTGTGTCTGGGATATATTATCTCCTCACTTCCACCTCTTAAAATCCCTGCCTTCTTTTAGGGCTTAGCTCAAGGTCTGCTGCCTCTGTGAACGAACCCTATCTTAATCCTTCCCATCTGTTATTGCCCTTTCTACCCAAACTACTCTGCTCTTACTTCCTATATTCAGGTACTCTTCCAGTTCTCAGGAGTTAGGGGCACAGCACCCCTGTGATTTGGAAAATTGGTATAAAATATTTTTGGTCTTCCCTTCATACCCAAGAAGAAGTTGGAATTCCCCCCACCCTTTTTTTCTTATGGGGCATTTACCTTCTTGTAAAATTGGGGTAATATATTTGGTCATAGGCTAGTGTAGGTCAATGTTAACATTTCTAGCCTTTGTGTATTATCTGCTGGCTTTCCCATTCTTCTTGCAAATGTTAACTTTTTATTCAGTTTAACTTAAAAAAATGAAATCATGTATATTTACGACATTAAAAGGAAAAAGAAGGAGCATCTAGGTGGCTCAGTGGATTAAGAGTCAAGCACAGAGATGGGAGGTGCTGGGTTCAAATGTAGCCTCAGACACTTCCTAGCTGTGTGACCCTGGGCAAGTCACTTAACCCCCATTGCCTAGCCTTTACCACTCTTCTTGCTTGGAACCAATACACAGTATTGATTCTAAGACAGAAGGTAAAAGTTTAAGAAAAAGATGTTGATATAATACAATGCTATTCAGATATTTTATGCATTTCTAAGTTTCTAAACATTTTCTCTGTCATCTGTTGACCTGCATGTGTTGTCTATGCCTTCTGCAAAACTCTTGAAAATTCCTATTTAATTTCTTATGCTGATCCATGATATATGGAAACCATGATAGACAAAATCATAATGTGGAAAGGATACTTGTATTTTGGATTAACCTATCTGGGTACATATTGTTATCTATCTCCCCAACAGAATGTCAAGTCTTTGAGAACACAAACTATGCTATTAATGTCTTTTGTCTCTCTAAAATTTAGGAGAACTGCCTAGCACTTGGTAGAAGCTTAATACAAATGTTCCTTTTGTTGAATGAGTTAATGGGAAAGGGAGAAAAATGGTGGCAGAATGAATTGAATAAAAATGAAGTGTTCTCTATATTCCCTGCTTCATCTGCTAAATTTCTACCAGGCTTTAAAAACACAAGTCAAATACTATCTCTTTCAGGAATATTCCCATACTCCCTTGCAACTTCCCTTCTCCCCCTACCTTGATAACTTTGTCTTCCCCCTTAGATCTCACACAGCACTTTACTCACACTTTTCTAGTGCACTTACCCATTATTTCATGTTATCGATTTTAGTTGTTTGTGTGTTGATATATTTTCCTCTAAATGTCCTTGAGGACAGGGACCATGTGACATCTAGGATATTTATCTCCCCCAACACCTAAACAACACAGTGCTCTGGATGCATTAGGCAGCAAAATATTGGTTGATTTGAAGGTTGTGAGTTTCAGGGAGCCAAGAAAATCCTTGAACTTCAGGCAAAAGAAAGCTGAAAACTGCTTCTTAAAAGCCAACACAATAGAACAGTTTGAGTCACTTTTGCATTGGTTTTGTTTCTGATTTTTTAAAATAAAAACTGAAGTTATTTTCCTGAAAACAATCAAATAAGTATTAATAAGTTACCAAGTGAAGCTGCTGAGCTCCCATTGAGTTAGTGAATGGAAACACAGTGTGTTAAAAATATTAAGAAAGATTTATTTGGTTTCTCCACATGACACCTTTTATAATTCATTGTGGCTGCTCACACTTACTCTTTTTTCTCCCCTAGGTGCCTTTTTCTGTTTTTACAGACACTAGAATGATAACAGATAGAGCCATAGTAAAATGAGGGAAAGGGTTCTCTTTGCTATATGAATATGACTTCTTTCTGCATTTGCTCAGATGAAATGTATCTTCCTACATTCTTCCCTTGTGGGGAAGTGGGGATGTATTGAGTAGCAAGATTACATAGGAGAAGACATGGCATAATTCAATAGCCCACAGGCTTAAACCTCACCCATTCTGCAGACAGCAATATTCATTGAAGAGTCCAAAAAGCAAATCAAATAGGAAATGTTGAGGTATTCATCAAGCATGGATGATTAAACTTAGTTGCCAGAAAATAAACAGTAATATGTCATCAATATTCAAGAAGAGAGATGAGACAGGGTTTAGGAAATTAGAGGCCCATAAGGTTTCTATCATGTGTGAGAGTTAATGGAAGTGGTCAACAGATCTTTCAGCTTTCATTTTAAAAATTGAATAGAAGACCAGCTGATTCCATAGGAATTCCAGGAAGTGTTTCATTTGGAGCAGAATGAGAGGGGCCCAAAAAATCTATATATGTGTTACTTTAAGAACTTTAGAAACTGGGGAGCAGCCAGGTGTCTCAGTGGATTGAGAGCCAGGTTCAGAGATGGGTTCAAATCTGGTCTCAGACACTTTCTAGCTGTGTGACCCTGGGCAAGTCATTTAACCCTCATAGCCTAGCCCTTACCATTTTTCTGCCTTGGAATACTGAGTATTGATTCTAAGATGGAAGGTAAGGGTTATTAAAAAAAATAAAGAAAAACACTTTAGAAATCAAAGGTACCTTTTCATCTTCTTCTTCTTCTTCTTCTTCTTCTTCCTCTTCTTCTTCTTCTTCTTCTTCTTCTTCTTCTTCTTCTTCTTCTTCTTCTTCTTCTTCTTCTTCTTCTTCTTCTTCTTCTTCTTCTTCTTCTTCTTCTTCTTCTTCTTCTTCTTCTTCTTCTTCTTCTTCTTCTTCTTCTTCTTCTTCTTCTTCTTCTTCTTTTCTTCTTCTTCTTCTTCTTCTTCTTCTTCTTCTTTTCTTCTTCTTCTTCTTCTTCTTCTTCTTCTTCTTCTTCTTCTTCTTCTTCTTCTTCTTCTTCTTCTTCTTCTTCTTCTTCTTCTTCTTCTTCTTCTTCTTCTTCTTCTTCTTCTCCTCCTCCTCCTCTCCTCCTCCTCCCTCTGCTCCTCCTCCTCCTTCCTCCTCCTCCTTCTCCTTTTCTCCTCTTCCTCCTTCCTCCTCCTCCTCCTCCTCCTTTTCCTCCTCCTCCTCCTCCTTCTCTTCCTCCTCCTTTTCTTCCTCCTCCTCTTCCTCCTCCTCCTTCATATCTTCCTCCTCCTCCTTCTCATCTTCCTCCTCCTCTTCCTGCCTGAATTTTTTTAATTATATGTTTCAGGATTGAATGGAGGATTTCCAATATCTGTTCATACATCTATGCTGTTCTTAACTTCAAAATCTTTTTTCTCTTTCTCTCACTCCCCCCTTCCCTTCTTCCCTTCCCCAATTCCCAATAAAGTCTTTGCCAACCTCAGAAGTTTCCCAAAATTCTCAATCCCACTTCTTCTAACTCTCACTAAGATATTTTATTCTACTGCTTATATTCCCTCCCTCTAGGATCTTCAATCCCTCTGTTTCTCCTACAGTTCAATATGAATATATTTATCCTAAAGGGAATCTTAGACTAGCCTGCTTCCATATCTGCTTCTTATCTTCCTCTTAGAAACAAATTCTTAAATGAGTGGTTCCATTTTTATCCAATCTGATTCATCCTTAGTCTCACACAGTCTGGCTTCAGTCTTCATCATTCTTACCAGTCAGTAAGAATTCATTGAACATCTACTAGGTTTCAGGCACTGTGCTAAGTGTTGGGGGTGCAAAGAAGGGACAGAAAGACAAATCCAAAAACCAACTGCTGTTCTCAAGAAGCTTATGGTCTAAAAAAGCTTTGTAGGGGATAAATTAGATTAAGGAGAAACTTGAGAAAGGGAAACCAATTAGGAAGCCACAGGAATAGTCCAGGTAAAAGGTGGAAGGGTCTGAAGTGAGTAGCAGCCACATGAATATAAATGGGAAGAATATGAGATGTAGAGACAGAAACAACAAATCACAATTCTAAAAAATAAAAAAAGACAGTGACCTATTTACTGATTAATCCAAAGTTCTTTGAACTAAGAATAATTTAGCTACGCCCACTTCTTTAAATTCTTTTCCCTCCTTGGCTTCAATGGCATTGCACTATGCCCCCTCACTTTTTGTCCACACCTTATGGCTCTCCTACATGGAGACCCTAACTTTGGGAGCCAAGGTTCTATTGTTGGCCCTCTGTTCTTTTTCTAGAATTGCTCTATCAAAGAAATAATTACCTAGTAGGAAGTGCTTGGAGTCAAGGAAACCTGGACTCAAATCCTGCTTCAGACACTAGTTGTATCACCCTGGGCAAGTTATTTATCTCAGTTCCATCACCTGAAAAATGAGGTTGGATTCGAAGGCCTTAAAGCTCCCATCCAGCGGTAAATCTGTAATTCAGTGATTCTGACATCTCTATTCTAAGGACTACCGCCTTTATCTTTCCAACTTAAAACCAAATCTGTCTCATTTGCATTAGTATTTCAATAAGTCTTTGATCTTACCTCAATTCCCCTTCCCCCAAAGCACTATAGATTTTTCTTTAAGACTTTTTAAAAAACTTAATTAAAATTTTAAAATTCAGAACTTAAATACCACAATAAAAGGACTTTTTCATATACACAGGAAAACAGTTACCTAGCTGTCCCTTAAGCAAGTGATATGAATAGAGAGCCAGCCCTGGAGACAATAGGTCCTGGTTTAAATATGATCTCAGACACTTCCTATCTGTGTGACCCTGGACAAGTCACTTAACCCCAGATGTCTAGCTCTTACTACTCTTCTGTTTCGGAACCTATGCTTGTATCAATTTTAAGACAGAAGGTAAAGGTTTGGGGGAAAAAAAAAGAAGTATATAAAATTCACACATTATTTGGAAAATAATTTTATTTTACTTTCTTCTAAATTGCTTCTTATTCTCTACTATGTATTGAAAAAAATATTCAAAGATTTTCTTTTCTAGGGTGGAGATAAAACTACTGCCAATCCTTCCCCTCTTCCCAGTCCTCTCCAATTAAAAATCTAAGAAATAGGGAAAAAGAAACACAAAACCTTTAACAAATAGGCATAGGTAGGCAAAGTGAGTCCACACAATAATCCTTTCCAAAAGTATATCTTTCTTTACTCTGAGAGCAACACCTCTGTCAAGAATTGGGTAATTTGCTTCCTCAAAGATTCTCTGGGGAAATGATTGATCATTTCATTGATCAGCATTCTCAGGTCTTTCCAAGTTGTTTTTCTTTACTATTCTGCTGTCCTTAGGGAAATTCTTCAAGGCAGAAATAGTTTGTGTGTTTCTTTGTATTGTTGCCTATATTCACTTGTCATACTCTTCATGACCCCATTTGGGATTTTCTTGGCAAAGACACTACAATGGTTTGCCATTTCCTTCTCCAAATCAGTTGACAGATGAGGAAACTGAGGCAAACAGGGTTAAGTGACTTGCCTAGGGTCACATAGCTGATAAATCTCCTGCTTTTTTTACACTTCCTTCTAAATCAATATATGCCACCTAAGAGTTTTCTGAAATTGTCTTTTAAAAAATTATTTCATATGCTGTAATAATATCTGGTTACATTTATGTCATATGTTCAGCCACTCCCTATTTGATGGGCATTTACTTTGTTTACAGTTCTTTTCTCTTAAGTTCTTTTTCTCTTTCTCCTTCTTCTCCTTCTCCCTCCCCTTTCCTTCCTTCTCTCTCATTGACACTTGTCTCACCCTTCTGCCTCTCCCGCTCTCCTCCACTTTTCCCTTTCTCTCTCCTTTCTCCCTTTCTCCTTTTCAATATCTCCTTATCTACTGGCTACTTTTCTACCACAGGTTCATATACTTACAAATATTCCTATTTTTATGAATTTAGACAAATTACTTGGCCTATCTCAACTTTGGCAAAGTTTTAAAAAATGAACTAAATGATTTCTAAGTGCCCATTCCCCTGCCACACATACCTATGAAAAGAGTGGTTCAATTTCTCCTCTCTAGAGTGACTCATTTCTTCTTTTATACCAGACTTATTTAAAGAGGTAGTTTTAGTCTCTAGAACTTCCTGACAATTTTGTTGTTGTTTTGTAGATTAGCTATGTCCAACTCTTCTCAACCCCATTTGGAGTTTTCTTGGCAAAGATACTAGAGTGGTTTGCCATTTCCTTTTCCAGCTCATTTTACAGATGAGAAAATTGAGGTAAAAAAGGTTAAGTGACTTGCCCAGGGTCACATAGCTAGTAAGGATCTCAAGCTGGATTTGAACTCAGGAAGATGGGTCTTCCTTATTCCAGGCCCAGAACTGTGCCACCTAGCTACCCCATAAGCTTTTTAGACATGGCAAATATGGGAAGTTGTTTTGCTTGATACATATTTGTTGTATTTCTCAGTGGGGAGGTAGAGGAGAAAGACAATAGATTTTTGTTTATTGAAAAAATGTAAGTTTAAAAATAAAATAAATTTGATGAGAGGGTGGCAGATAGGTGATCATTCTGGTCAATGGAAATATCAATGAATTTAATGATTTGAGTAATATTCACATCGTAATTCTGTTTATTCAACAGAATTAAATTATTAAAATAAAATTTACAGAACTTTCTTCTTTTCTGACCTGGACAGTTCTTATATTACAGCAGGCATGTAGGGCAGTGATGGCCCAAGCCTTGCCCCAACCCTCCCAGAATGCCTCCCTGTCCCTTACCCCACACAGGGGCAGTTGAAATGAGGAATGTCTTCAGCTCAGGTGAAGAGGTGGAAGAGAGCAGCTCCTTTTGCATCCCTCAGCTTTTCTAGTAAGAAGCTCTGGTGGGAGGTGGCACGTGTGCCCAGAGAAAGTTCTGTGTGCCATCTTTGGCACCTGTGCCATACATTTTCCATCATGGATGTCGGGGATGACAGTAGACCCTGCCTAGGACAAGACTAATAAAATCTGGTTTCCTATCCCAGTTCTGACTACATGCTTCAGAGTGAATCATTTTCCCTCTCAGAGGTTCAGTTTCCAGTGAGTATGGTATGCTTTGGAGTTTGGGAGACCTAGAATCTAGGGCAGCTAGGTGGCAAAGTGGATAGAGTGCTGGATATAGAGTCAGGAAGACTCATCTTCCTGAGTTCAAATCTGGCCTTAGACACTTACTAGCCATGTGAACCTAAGCAAGTCACTAAACCCTGTTTGCCTCTGTTTTCTCATCTGAAAAATGGGTTAGAGAAGGAAAGGGCAAACTGTTGCAGTACCTTTGCTAAGAAAACCTCAAAACAGGATAACAAAAAGCCTGACATGACTGATAAAACCCCTGATTATCTGAAAGGAACCTTGCTACATGTTAGGGTTCCAGAGAAAGACACCAACTATTCCTGCTTTCAAGAAGTTCATATTCTAATAGGCACTGTGTACATAAAAGACCTAATAATGGAAAACAGGAGCTAATGTCAGAGGGGAGGCGTTAGCATTAAGGAGGACCAAGAAAGACTTCCTGAAGTAGATGGGATTTAAGCTGAGGCTTATAGAAAATCAAGGAAGTATAATGAATGCATCGAGGAATAATAATAGCAAGAAGGCCAAATGTGGCTGGATTTAGAGTACATGAAAGGGAGTAGAATGTAAGAAAGCTGGGAATTTCCAGGGTCGGATACTAAATTGCCCTGTCTAAAATGGAAGCCGAAACTGGTAGTTGCTAATTGCTGGATTTTGAGAGAAATGGGTTTGAAATAATAGTAAAATGATATTCCAAGGCCAGGTCAAAACCAAAGTCCCAGAGTGGGATCACCAGAGAAAGGTGGAACCAAGGATTTAGTTGTGATGAGGTTCAGAGCTGGCAAGGACCTTAGAGATGAACTAGCCCAACTCACATTTTTTTTTAAACCCTCACCTTCCATCTTAGAATCAATATTATGTATCAGTTCCAAGGTAGAAGACAGGCAAGGGTAAGGTAATTGGGGTTAAGTGACTTGTCCAGGGTCACATAGGTAGGAAGGGTCTGGGATCAGATTTGAACCCAGATCCTACTCTTTCATGGTTCTGTCAGTTACTGAGCTACCTCGCTGTCCCTTTAATGCTCAGTTTTACAAAGACTTTCATTTTTGTCTTTATATACTTAGAGCCTAGTATAGTGCTCAACATATGGTGAATGTATAACAAATGCTAGTTGAATTTATTCAAAAAGCATTAAAATAGCTCCTGGTCTAGACTAATTAGTTATTTTTTTCTTTTGAAATAAGGTCTCAAACAATACTGAGACCTAGAGGGTTAAATGACTTACCCAAGGTCACATAGCTAGAAAGTAGTAGAATTCAGATCTGATTCCTGGTTTCTTAGTGCCATATACAAAGTCCTTTCCATTCCATTACACTGCCTGAACAAAGGGATATTGATCAGGACCTGGAAAGCCTCAGTTTGTCACCTTTTTTTTCAGCTTTGGGGGCATGAGAAACTTAAAGCATAGTCTGTCACCCTTATAACTTCTCCTTTAGGCATGTGTGAAATTCCCTCTGGCCCCATCACCCTCATTAACTCAGAACCATGGGGTACTGAACCATCAAATCCCTCATTTTACAAAGGGAGAAACTGAGGCTACAGAGAGATAACTTGGCAATCCCACTATGTTTCCAAGTCACAGAATTTGAGAGTTGAAAGGGACCTTGGCAGCAGTATAATCCAACCTATACAGTAAAAGAACTTCTAAGATTAACATCCTCAATAGCTGGCCATTCAGGGGCAGCAGTGGATAGAAACCCAGACCCGGAGTTGGAAGGTCCCTGGTTCAAATATAGCCTCAGACACATCTTAGCTGTGTGAGCCTGCACAAGTCACTTATCCCCCAATTACCTAGCCCTTACCTGTCTTCTACCTTGGAACTGATACATAATATTGATTCTAAAATGGAAGGTAAGGGTTTAAAAAATAATTGGTCATCTATCCCTTGTCTGAAGACCTCCACTGACTGGGAGGGAGCTCACTACCTCTCAATGCAACTCAGTACACTTTTGGACTACTCTACATGTTAAGTTTTCCTGAAATCAAACCTAAATAGAGGGCAGCTAGAAAGCTCAGAAGATAGAGCCAAGTCAAGAGATGAGAAACCCCGAGTTCAAATTTGACCTCAGATCCTTTCTAGCTATGTGAACATGGATGAGTCAAAACCCCAATTGTCTAGCCCTTACCTATCTTCTGCCTTGGAACTGAAACATAATCTTGATTCTAAGATGGTAGGTAAGAGTTTGGGAAAAAAAAAGACTAAATGGACTTCAGTGGAGCATGGTAGGGCTCCTGGGGAGACTAAGACTGGGGAATCCTCTTAGCTTGGGACCTCTGAACTCCAATATAATTAAAGTTGGCTGCATGTCCACAGCAAATCTGGCACCAGTATGGTGAGTTTCTGGGAACATGGTACCACCAGGCTGCCTAAATAGTATCAAAACTTCCCAACTGATTAGTGATGAGGTCAAGCCCATCACTGGCCTCTGACTGTCTGAAGTTGGTGACCCCATTTAGAGTTTTCATAATAGTTGGCCTTTTCCTTCTCCAGCTCATTTTACAAATGAGGAAACTGAGTCAGACAAGGTTAAGAGACTTGACCAGGGTCATATAGATAGCCACTGTCTGAGACCAGATTTGAGAATATGTTTTCCTGACTCCAGGTCCAGCACTGTATCCTCTGTGCCATCTAGGAAACCAAGGAACTAGAGATTCTAAGATGGTCAACTGAGGCTGGAAAGGGCTGAGGGATTTTCCCAGGACTACAAAGCTAATGAGTGTATAAGGCAGGATTTGAACTCAGGTCTTCCCAACTCCAGACTCACTCTGCCAACTAGCTGCCACTCTAGTGATTCTGAAAGGAGGAAATGATAAGAATAACAACAGTAGATGTTAAAATCACTTTAAAATTTGCAAATGGGGGGCAGCTGGGTGGCTCAGTGGATGGAGAGCCAGGCCTAGAGACTAGAGGTCCTGGGTTCAAATCTGACCTCAGACACTTCCCAGCTGTGTGACCCTGGGCATGTCACTTAACTCCCATTGCCTAGCCCTTACCTGTCTTCTTCTGCCTTGGAGCCAATATACAGTATTGATTCTAAGACAAAAAATAAGGGTATAATAGAGAACATTTGCAAAATGTCTTCCTTTCATGCCTCATTTGCTCTTCTGCATGATATTGCGATCCACCAGTTCCCAGAGAGGATATATGGAGCGGTGGGCAGCAGGCAGCCAGGGAGAGGCTTTTCTGAAAGTTCTGAGGGAGCCGTACCTGGTTTGACATTTGACAGTGATGAAATCCCCTGGAGGATTGTTCTCCGGGAACCTGGAGAATTTCCTTCCCTTTGCTCTTATTAATAGCTGTGGTGGGGGCTCGCCACAATGGGGATGTCAGATCATGCTCCCTCGGGGATTGTGCTGTGGAGACGCGGGAGGTCCAAACAAGAACAGCCCCCAGATAGCAGCACGATAAGTCCTTCTCCCAAGAAAGGAACCGCATGGATTTTGCTCAATCACGGTTTAAGCTGCCGGCTGACCCAAATGCCTCACTCGTCCCCTGGCATGACAGACTGGGTGCAAATCATTCATAGAAGAGAATAGACTTCTGCTTGGAGCCAGAGGAAGAGAGAGTTAATGCGGACAGGAGGAGTGCGGGGAAGCTGAACAAGCTCAGCCCACGAAAAAGTTAGCATCAGGCCTTTGCAAAAATGAAGTGGGATCTCCAGCACGAGGAACTGTCTTATCTGGCATCATCTTTTACTTAGGGACCAACAAGGTGACACAATGGATGGAGCATTTGGTTTAAAATCAGAAAGATCTCAGTTCAAATGAGCTATGTGACCCTGGGCAAGTCATTTTACCTGTTTGCCTCAGTTTCCTCATCTGTAAAATGTAGCAACACCCATCTCGTAGGAATTTTTGGAGGGTCAAATGAGATAATAATGATCAGAAGGCACTTGGCACAATGCCTGGCACATAGTGTACGTTAATGTAAGTTATTAGCGGGGTGGGGGGGAAACCTAATAACATTGCAATTTAGCTGAAACAAGTCAGCTCCCTTATGCCTAGCCCCTCCTGCCTGCTTCCCCTGCTTCTTGAGGATAGGACTTTTTTTTTTTGCCTATCCCTGAGGCTTACACAGTGAGTACTCAATAAGTGCTTCCTGGTTGGCAGATTGACTCTGTCTGCTTGGCACCATTCAGATTGAAGCTCTCTTCCATTAGCTGATGAGTGAGCCCGTGGTTCAGGGGATAGAGCCCTGGCTCTGGAGCCAAGAAGCCCCTACTTCATATCTTACCTCAGGGACTTGCTACCTATTCTCCTCTCCGCAAATTACTTGATCCCTGCCTGCCTCAGTTTCCCCAACTGCAAAACTCGGATAATAATAGCAACTACCTCACAGAGTTATTGAAGATCAAATAGGATAAGGTATGTAAAGCACATAGCATCATGCCTGGCACACAGTAAACAATAAATGCTTGTTCCCTTTTCCCCCTCTCACCCAGCCCATGACCATAGCCTCTCTTCTAATGCAAAGAGGAGCACAGCTCATGTGACTTTAATGGCTTTTCTTTTCTTATTTAATGAAGCCTATACTCAAGCCCAGAATTCAAAACCTGCAGAATATTGTCCCAACCTGCTTTTCCATCCTTAGGTCGTATCATTTCCCTCCATATACAGAGATGCCCCACACTTTCCCACCTCCACTCCTGGGCTCAGGCCACTCGGTCAGCTCTACAATTCAGTTTCTACCCTCTCTGTTTGTTGATATCCCAGTTCAAAAGTCTTCTATTCTATGAATCCTTCACCAAGTTCCCCCCACAGTCCCCCAAAGCATCTTTCCTTTTCTGAACTTCACACCGCACCATGTACTCGTCGCAAGGCAGGTCTATTCTATTTTAAATTGTATTAATATTTCTCTGTATTTCTTGTATCCTCCCACATCAGCTCCTTATAAAGTTTAAAGAACAAATGCAATGGGAGCTATATAAATACGAGTTATTAGTACGAGGGCAGGGATAGTATTTTCGTTTGTTTTTCTATCTTCCCCAGCAACCGGCAAAGCGTTCTACACAAAGCAATTCCTGAATTTCTCTGACTTCCATGATTCATATTTTGCTTCATTGGTGAGGGGAGGAGAGGGAAGGAGGGAGTTAGGAAGGGAGGAAAGGAACCTGCTCAGCTTCCAATCACAAATCTCTAGACTCTGGTTTATTATTCAAAATATAACTGGGTAGATGAGATAGAGAGACAAACTGTGCCTCACTGCAAGCAAAATCTTCCCAGCAATTAGAGCTATTTTCAAGTATTCAAATCTGGCCTCAGATTCTTACTAGCTCGGTGACCTTGGGCAAGTCACTTAACCCTGTTGACTTCAGTTTCCTCATCTGTAAAATGAGCTGGAGAAGAAAATGACAAACCACCCCAGTAACTTTGCCAAGAAGACCCCCAAAACTGGATCATAAAGAGTGGGACACAACTAAACAACAAGGATGGCAAAGTAGCAAGGTCTGCTGTGGGGGTACCCCAAGTTTTTTCTTACCAGAGGCCTTCAAGTATAGACTGAATGACCACTCATAGGGAAATCTTAGGGAAAGGTTCTTATTCAGGTCCAATTTAGAACAGATGCTTTCTGATGCCATGTAATGCTAGGGGGCTCTAAGTATCAGACTGCATCCCTCAGGGACAGACAGAGCCTTATTTGAGAAGACTTTGTTTTATGACAAAAGGTCATTCATTAGGATGGCCAGCTGTTATTTTCAAAATGTAATTTATTTTCAAAGCCCAATACCGTGCTACCAAAAAATGAAGCAGCCACAAAAAGGATGAGACATAGGGAACGGCAAATAAGATGCAAGAAAATGCTCTATGTGCACAGTGTTCTATTAGTCATGACTGGCACACGTGTGCTCACACACACACACACACACACACAAGCATCCTTCTCATTCCTGAGAAAAGCTGAAATTAAAATGAATCCGGAGTGAGGAATACATGCCAATAAAGACAAGCTCTGCCTAAAGATGAGGGTTAGCTCAGGCTTGTAGTCTTTGGTTATTAATGAAATTAATTGATTTGAGTTATCTAAGTTCATATTAGGTAGAATACTAATAGCTAAGAATTCAGCAAACTACATTACAATACAATTTTGTTTACTGTTGTTTTTCAGTTGTTTCTGACTCTTTGTGACCCCATTTGGGGTTTTCTTCTTTTTTTAATTTGGAAAATTTCATTTAATTAATTAATTTAGAATATTTTTCCTTGGTTATAATATTCATGTTCTTTCCCTCCCCTCTTTCCACCCCACTTCTGTAGCCGACTCACAATTCCACTGGGTTTTACATGTGTCATTGATCAAGACCTATTTCCATAATAATGATCATTGCAGTTGGGTGATCGTTTAGAGTCTATATCCCCAATCACATCCCCCTTGACCCATGTGATCAATCTTATGTTTTTCTTCTGTGTTTCTCCTCCCACAATTCTTTCTCTGGATGTGGATAGTGTTCTTTCCCATAAGTTCCTCAGAATTGTCCTGGATCACTGCATTGCCACTAGTGGAGAAGTCCATTACATTCGATTGTACCACAGTGTATCAGTCTCTGTGTACATTGTTCTGGTTCTGCTCCTTTCACTCTGCATCACTTCCTGGAGGTCGTTCCAGTCTCCATGAATTCCTCCACTTTATTATTCCTTTTTGCACAATAGTATTCCATCACCAACATATACCACAATTTGTTCAGCCATTCCCCAATTGATGGGCATCCCCTCATTTTCCAATTTTTGGCCACCACAAAGAGCGCAGCTATGAATATTCTTGTACAAGTCTTTTTCCTTATTATCTCTTTGGGGTACAAACCCAGTGGTGCTATGGCTGGATCAAAGGGCAGACAGTCTTTTAGGACCCTTTGGGCATAGTTCATTGGGGTTTTCTTGACAAAGATACTGGAGTGATTTGCCATTTCTTTCGCCAATTCATTTTACACATGAGAAACCAAGGCAAAGGGGATAAGTGACTTGCCTAAGATCACCGTAAAAGTCTATGGTCAGATTTTAACTCTGGTCCTCCTGACTCCAGGCCTGACACTCCATCTACTATGCCGGCTGCAGTTCTTATTAGTAACAACAGTAAACAAGACACCTCTTGAGTTTACTTCTATTTCTCAAATTATTTTCATATCTGAAGGTCTAGTTGGTCCCAGGTCCCGCTGCTACCTTCTTCCTAGGTATATTGACACAAGTATCTCTTGAGAAGGAAGGGAAGGGAATAATCATTTATTAAGCATCTACTATGTACAGGCACTGTGTTAAGTGCTTTATTAATATCAAATGTGAGAATGGAAGAGGGTTCAGAAGGTATCATCCAAATGCCAAATGCAACCTTGGGTCATCACTGCTTGGATGGATTTTCTTTCTCAGATCTCAAGCAAGTTGGAAAACAGCCCAGGGTTCAAAGCTTATGAAGATCAAAGGATTTGGGGTTGGGAGAGATCTTCACAATTTTAAACCCTTTTCATGGACCCCTTTTGCAGTCTGATAAAGTCTACAGACCTCTGCTCAGAAGAAGGTTTTTCAAAGCATGGGTTACAAAGAAAAAATAATTATCTTGAAATATAGTTATCAAAAAAATTTTTTTTAAGTTCACAGAATCCCCACTCTCATACACTTCTACTTTACAAAAGAAGAAACTGAGACTCAGAGGGATTTAGTGACTTAACGCAGGCTACATACCTAATAAGTGTCAGAGCTGGGATTTGAACTTAGATCTTTTGATTACAAATCCCATTATACTTACCACTATGCCACACTGCTAGATTTCCAGGGATGCACACTACATAGGAAACTGCAAACACCAACTTGCAAGGCAGATCATCTTAGTAAACTGCACTCCCTTAAGAAGCATTGTTGGACCCTCAAAGGGGAAAAAAAAATCTTACCTGACTCTCATGCTCCATTTCCTTCTAAAACAAAAGTTCAACCAACACCATATAAGGAATGACGTTGACATCAGCCCTGAGATATCTAGCTCTCCCCAATTTTTTCATGCTGTCTCAGAAGCTATTGGCAACAATTGGTGCCTTTTAGCTCCCATGACTCAGTTGCTCTATTTCCTGATTGCATTAATACCAAACAAATTTCAAGATCAGTTTGCCAAGTATTTTAATTAAGAGACTTTATGCTCCAGGTAAGGGGTGGACTAGAGCTCTGAGATCCCTTGCAATGCTCTAGATCTATATTAAATATGGATGTATCTTAAGAAAAATTTGGGGGGAAGGTATATAATTTGCTCAGTGGTTAGAGAGACAAACCTGGAGGCAGGAGATCCTGGATTCAGATTTGGCCTTAGACATCATGTGGCCCTGGACAAGTCACTTAACCCCAATTGCCCAGCCCTTATGGCTGTTCTGCCTTTAGACCAATACTTAAGTATTGATTCTAAGACAGAAAGTAAGGGTTAAAGAAAAGAAAAGCAAAAAAAGAAAAAAGAAACTTTTATCAGGCACATTATTTTACTCAGATTAGATTTAAATCATTGGAAAGGAATTGGAAATCATTGGAAAATACTTGGTTTTGGTTCCAGGGCAGAAGAGTGATAAGGGCTAGGCAATGGGGGTCGAGTGACTTGCCCAAGGTCACACAGCTAGGAAGTGTCTGAGGTCAGATTTCAACCAAGGAGGAACGATATATCCTAAAGAAACTTGGTGCTCCCCAAATCACTTGAAATTTCTTTAGAAGGCTTGGCTTAGAGTTGGAAATCAACTTTTTATAAACAGTGAGCCCAGCTCTACCACACCCCCTCAAAGTTGGATTAGTCCATTGATCCCTCAGAAGCCATCAGATTAAAGCCAGTCTCTCAAATTGGAAAAATCCATCATTCTAACCCTGCAAGGCATGCACCACTGAAGGAAATTCCCAAACATGGGCAGAGTAGCTCACATTATGGACTAAATTCATTTGTTGAAATCATCCAGCAACACAGAAAAAATTGAGTACTTTCTGAAAGCTGGCATTCTTAACTCTTGGGAAAGCAGATGCCCTCCCTTTAGACTCAACTCACACAACCGAATACTCTTAAACTAGGCATAAATACAGGCGTAAATGTGAATTACAGATCCAGTTAGTCAAGGAATGTTGTATGTAGTAACATCAATAATATATGATGACCGAGACATGATATGACATAAGGATGCAGGACAACTTCAAGGAACTTATGACAAAAAAGGCTCTCTCCTGCCATAGAAGGAACTGACAGAGTCTGAATACAGCTTGAGGCATACCATTCTCCACTATATGTCTTCTTTTACAATATGACAAGCATGAAATATGTTTTACATGATAGTACACATATAACCTTTATGATATTGCCTCCTCTCTCAGGGAAGGGGGAGAGGGAAAAGGGAGGGAGAGAACATGGTTCAGAAAGCAATTATTTAAAAGTGTATCTATATGCAATCTGAAAAAAATAATTTAAAAAGATATTTGAATGTTGGTTATATGGAAGACAAATTGAATTTGAGAAGTTGAGAAGACAAATAATATAAAATAATTCTGAAAAAGTAAATTAGAATCAGATTATGGGGAAACTAAATGTCAGGCTGAGGATTTTGTATTTTATCTTAGATGCAATAAGAATGCACTGAAGAGTTTTGAACTGGAGAGAGGATAGTTGTATCCCTTTGTACCTATAATGCCACTACTGGGTCTGCATACTAAAGAGAACTTTAAAAAGAGGAAGGACCTACTTGTACAAAAATATTTATGGCTGCTCTTTTTGTAGTGGCAAGGAATTGGCGATTAAAGGTATACCTATTAGTCAGAGAATGGCTGAACTAGTTGTGGTATATGCTGGTGATGGAATACTATTTTGCTCTAAGAAATAAGAAGCAGGATGATTTCAGAAAGAGCTAGAAAAACCTCCACAAACTGATTCAGAGTGAAATAAGCAGCCCCAGGAGAACATTGTACACAGTGACAGCAATATTGTACAACGATCAACTGTGAAAGGCTTAGCTACTCTTGAAATGCAGGTGAAAACATATGATCTATCACTTGTTTATTTAGATATATGTTTTGGGGTCTTGGTTTTATAATATTATTTGCTTGCAAAAATGAATAATATAGAAATACTTTGCATGATAATACACATATAACCCATTTCGAATTGCTTGTCAGCTCTGGGAGTGGCAAGGGAAGAAGAGAGGGAGACAGTTTGAATTATATAACTTTGGAAAATTCATGTGGACATTTGTTATTAAATTTTTTTAATGAAAGGCTTAGCTATTCTCAGCATTACAGTGATCCAGGACAATTCAGAAGGACTTATAACAAAGAATGTTATCCACCTCCAGAGAAAGAACTGTTGGAGTTAGATGAAGATCAAAGCATATTATCTTTCACATTAGTTTATTCATGGTTTTATCTGGGGTTTTTGGTTTCATATGAGTATTTTCTTACAACAGTGACTAATATGGAAGTACATTTTGCATATAATACATGTATAACCCAAATCAAATTGCTTACCATCTCTGAAAGGGAGGAGGAAGAAAATTTGGACCTTAAAATATTGGAAAATAATGTTGAGAATTGCTATTACATGTAAATGGGAAAACAAGATATCTTTCAGGGAAAAAAGGAATATTTATGCAGAAATTGATAGTTGTATGGAAGATGGATTTAAGAGAGAAGAAAATGGAAGCAGGGAGTCTCATTAAGAGTTTACTGTCACAATCCAGGTAAGAAGCAATGTGGACAAACAGCCCTGAAAAGGGCATGGCAAGCCCATGCACCAAAGGTTCTAGTCCTTCCTGAATGTCCTGTACACATTTCACCCAACTCTGACCTGTGGCTCTAAGAAGCTGTAGCATGCACAGAGGCCACACCCCAGTAAAATAATTTTGGCAAAACAGGTTAAACCTTGATTGAGGGGAATTGACAGACCTCAAATCGGTGAGTTAGGGGGATGTCTACCCCAACATGTGAAGGCTTCCCTCAGTAGAATGGGCATATGAGAACAATTGTTCCAATGGCCATGAAGGCAGTTGAGGCAGGCACCATGGAGGGCTTTGAGCTTGGTCAGAGATCCAAGAAGTCAAGCTCATCCTCTACATCAGTGATTGCCCCATTTTAGAGGGACAAGTGATGTGAGAAATTTCCTCAGGCATGAGTGGAGAGGGAGAGGGGAGCAGCCTGGCCCTCTGACTTTATAGTAACAAACTCTGGCAAACTCTGCTTGAGGGTGACGGTGTGCATATCATCCTCTGAGTGCACCTTCTGGCATGCATTCCATAGGTTTGCCAGCATGGCTCCACATCCTAGGTCATCTCTAGTTATTCTGACTTTTGTCTTTCCACTGGACTTCAATGATTCTGGAAGAATGAGACCAATGACTGTGCAATTCTGTCTCACTTAAGTTCAATTCACCAACAAGTCATCACCTTGTAATGTCATCAGTGCTTTTAGAAAAGAGCAAACAATCACAAGAGGTGTTGGGAGTCTGAACTAGAAGAACACCTTTGTGAAAAAGATGATAACTTTGAGAGAAATTGTGGAGTTAGAATAAACAATAAACTTGACAACTATTTGCATGTGGATGGTCTGGGAGGGAAGGCTTCAGGGTGACTAGAGTAACACAGGACCTAGGATACATCACCCATTCTCTCTGAGCTAGGTGGCTCAACTGAACAACTCAACTCTCACTTTGGCACACCTGAATTTCTGAAAGGAATATCATCATGTAGTTACTAGGGTAGAATAAATTTCTACTCACCAATGTCACTTATGATTGCCCACCTGTGTGCTTTCCATTTACACAAAATTAGTTACCATTACAACCTGGCAACATTAGCTATTAGACATAAAATATTTACTTAAAGCAAAAGCAAAAATAAGCATATTATCACAATTAAACAATTAAATGCAGTAGTAATCAAAACTTCACAGTTCACACATAAACCTGGATCACACATTCTCCCACCAACACATGCAGTGTCTTTGGGGAAAGAGTGGGCATACATGGAAATCTAGCAGAGAGACAGACTGAAGGAAACTCAAGTGCTCTGGGCAAATAAAGTCCCTGGCTGAATCTATATATTTAGTCCTACTCTTCTGCTGATCTTTACTCATGTTTCTGCAACAGTCACTTGAACATTTAGAACTGGAAATCCTTTAGGCAGCTGAAAAATCAACATATTCAAATAGAATTAATTATCTTTCCCACAAAATCTTGTCTTTCTAACTTTCCTATTATTGTTGGATATATCTTTTCTTCTCATGATCTTTCCTAGAATCCTCCATCCTCCCTCTCACTCAATGCATATATACAATCTATTGCCCAGTATTGCCATGTGGCCCTCAGTACATCTCTCACATTTGTCCCTTCTTTCCTCTTGTACAATAACAGTCCTAGTTCAGAGCCTCATCACCTCTTCCCTAGAGTACTGTAATAACATTTTTAAAAACCCTTATCTTCTGTCTTAAAATCAATACTAAGTATCGGTTCCAAGGCAGAAGAGTGGTAAAAGCTAGGTAACTGGAGCTAAGTGACTTGTCCAGGGTCACATAGCTGTCTGAGGCCAAATTTCAATTCAAGACCTTCCATCTCTAGTCTTGACTCTCTATTCAAATAGTTTTCTAAATATTGTCCCTGCCTGAAGTCTCTACTCACTTCAGTCTGTCTGACTAAACTTCCCAGGTGGTTTTTTCTCAAGTATAGGTCTGATCATGTCACACACACACACTCACTGAATTTCCTTGTTCAGTTGTTTTCAGTCATGTTCAATTCTTTGTTGGACCCCATTTGGAATTTTCTTGGCAAAGACACTGGAATGGTTTGCCATCTCCTCCTCCAGCTCGTTTTACAGATGAGATTAAGGTAAACAGGGTTAAATGAGTTGCCCAGGTTTACACAGCTAATAAGTGTCTGAGGCCAGATTCAAACTCACAAAGATGATCCTTCCTGACTCCAGATCCAGGACTTTATCCACTGCACCACCTAGGTACCCTTAATGAGCTTCCATGATTCCCTATTTCCTCCTCAATCAAATAAAAAATCCTCTGTTTGACATTTAAAACTCTTCATAAACTGACCTCTACCTACCTTTTCAGTCTTTTCCTTTTTTTTTTTACACTTTGAGCACTTCCTTTTACCCTTAAGGTCCAGCCACATTGACCTACTTTTTCTTTAAAATGATGGTCCATCTCTCATCCATATGCCAGTGGATTGTTCTCATGCTTAGACTAATCTATTCTCTTTATCTCTGCCTCTTAGCGTACATGACTTCCTTCAAGGCTCATTTCAAAGCCTACCTTCTTCCAAAGACCCTTTCTGGTCCTCTCAGACTGCCATCCATCCATTCTGTATGTATTAGTGCATGTATCTAGTTATTTGCATAGCTTCTTCCCCATGAGATGATATGGTCTTTGATGTTGAGAAACATCTCTTTCTGCCTTTCTTTGCCTCTCCAGGACTGAACACAATACCTGTGACATAGTAACTGAATAATAAATGCTTTTTGATTGACTGCCTAACACAATAAATACCACCCTTTGCAAATGAGCTGAGAAAACACAAGACCCCACGACCTCTGTTTATCTCTTCTCAAATAGATCCTCTCAACCTATTCATCCAAGGGCAGTTTTCTATCTAGTCCTCTTAACAATCTGAGTATCTCCTCACTTTTTAATGAGAAAATCTATTTCTTCACACATGGATTTTTGTCATTTTCTCAATATAGTAGTCCATTTCTTGTTCCTTTCAGCAACCAAGTTATTTACATACAAAAAGGACCATCTCCTATATTCAAAGTATGCTAGTGTGCTTGACATAAATGACGTATGGAGGAGAAGCAGCTGAGCGAAGGACAATAATGAGTTCTCTTTTGGACATGCTAAATTTGACGTGTCTATATCTAGGTAGAACTGTCCGGCATGAAGTTGGTAAAGTGGATTTGAAACAACCTCTTTAGGGAAGAGTGATAAGAAGTCATTCAGGGAGCTAATTGTGTTTTTTTGTTGTTGTTCCCTTGTTCAATTGTGTCCAACTCTTTGTGACCCCAGGAACCATATTCTTTATGGGGCTTTCTTAGTGGTTTGTCATTTCCTTCTGCAGTGAATTAAAGCAGAGGTAAAGTGACTTGCCTAGGGTCATATTGCTAGTATGGGTCTGAGGCCAGATTTGAACGCAGGTCTTCTGGATTCCAGGTTCAGCACTCTCTCTACTAAGCCATCTAGTTGCCTGTTAAAGAAACAGAGCAAGTAAATGTATGAGACTGGTTTGGGACTCAGGTTTTCATGGCTCTAGACCCAGTGTTCTATCCTCCAAGCCAGCTAACTGCCACAATATCCAGTTGGGGTTAAAAAGCATATTTTTATTGGCCTATTGGACACAGTTGTATTGGTTCATTGAATTTAGTAGAGAAATTCACAAGATGTAACAGAAAAGAGAGGTCGTGGGAGTAATCCAGAATGGGGTTTGGTGAACTGAGTATAACAATAGAAAAATAAGATAAAATATTACTTATATAGAAGCTAGAAAAGATAAGTAGTAGACAGACTACAGATTCATAAAATTGGGGCTTGAAGGACCTTTGAAATCATGTAATATAGCCCTTTCATTTTATAGATGGAAAAATTGGAGCCCGGAGAGTTTAAGTGACTTGTGCAAGGTCCAATAGATGATAAGTGATAGACCTCAGATTGGAATCCAGGTCCTTTAGTTCTAACAACAATTTTTTTTTGTCACTACACCATGATGCCTCATAGAATAGGAGACCAGGAGAGAGTGCATAATATTCTAGGACTGTGGTGGAGAACTTAAGGCATGCTTGCCAGAGGGGGCACTCAGAGCCCTCTCTGTGGGCATGCATGCCACCCCCCCAGCACAGGGTTCATTATTAGAAAGTCAGAGGGATGTGGGGCTAGGCTGCTTCCATCCCTCTCACCTGAAGATATTTCTCATATCACCCCCATCCCAAAAGGTTCACCATCACTGTTCTAGGAGAATAAAAATGGCTAGAGAGATTGGAAGTTTCTGTGAGTATGAGAAATTGGTTTAAAGGAATGAACTATAGTGAAAGATAGAAGCACAAGAATCTCAGAGTAATGGGTGATGGCAAAATCTAAGATACAGCTTCTCTGAAGGTAATTAATGTGGAGTGTTGGTATGATATAGAAGAGGAGAAAGCTAATGAACTAGTCAGTCAATTAGTATTTGTCAAGCATTCACTACATCCCAGGTTCCATGCCATGCACAGGGGATAAAGAAAGGCAAAAGATAATCCTTGCCCCACAGAACATCAAAATCTAATTGGGGACACAACATGCAAATGATTATGTATGAACAAGATATATATATAGGATAAATAGTAAATTATCCACAAAGGGAAGGCACTAGAATTAAAAAAGAATTCTCTGTAGGAGATGGAATTTTATCTGGCACTTGAAAAATGCTGGGGAAGCTAAAAGATAGGGATGAGGAAGGAGAGAATTCCAGGCATAAGAAATAATCAGTAAAAATGCTTGGAGCACCAAACTGGCCTCCAGAATGGTTGGATCAATTCACAACTCCAGGAGTGCATTAGTACACCAATTTTCCCATATCCCCTCCAACAATTATCATTTCCCATTCTGTCATATTAGCCAATCTGATGGCTGTGAGGTGATACCTTCAAGTTGTTTTAATTGCATTTCTCTAATCAGGAGGGATTTAGAGGGGGCAGCTAGATGCTTCAGTGGATTGAGAGCCATGTCCAAAGACAGGAAGTATTGAGTTCAAATTTGACTTGATCTTGGACAAGTCGCTTAACCCCTATTATCTAGTCCTTACTGCTCTTCTGCCTTGGAACCAATACATGGTATTGATTCTAAGAGGCAAAGTAAGATTTTGATTTTTTTTTAGAGTGATTTAGAGAATATTTTTTCATATGACTATAAATAGTTTTAACTTCTTTATCTGAAAATTGTCTGTATCCTTTGACCATTTATAACTTGTATTTTTCTATATTTGACTCAGTTTTCATATGTTTGAGAAATGAGGCTTTTATCAAAGATACTTGATGTAAATTTTCTCCCAACTTTTTTCTTGCCTTCTAATCTTGGTTGCATTTGTTTTGTTTGTGCAAAAACTTTTAAATTTAATATGATAAAAATTATCCATTTCTCATCCTATAATGCTCTCTTATCTTTTGTTCGGTTGCAAATTCTATCCTTATCCATAGATCTGAGAGGTAAACTATTCCACATTCTCCTAACTTGCTTATTGTATGACCCTTTATATTTAACTCATGTACCTGGAATATGTTGTGCCAAGAATCGCTAGAAGGCCAGTGTCCCTGGTTTGAAGAATATGTGGTTTATGTGTGGCAGCTCATGGCAGTGAGGAGGTATAAATAGGCTGGAAAGTTGTGGGGATGGCTTACATTGTTCAAGGGTCATATATAAATATATACAAATACATAAATACATACAAATATAAACAGAGGTTTTCTACTTAGTACTGGAGGTGATAGGGATCCACTTGAGTTTAGGAGTATGTGTGCGTATGCATGTGTGCATGTATTGTGGGGTGTGTGTGTATGTGTGACATGATCAGACCTGTGCTTTAGGAAAATCACCTTTGGTGTGCAAAGTAACAATAAAGTATACTTTGGGTTCTACGAGTATAGGATTTGGGGTTAATGATTATGGTAAAAGATGGGTATATCATATTAAAAGATTTTAAATGTAAAAGATTGTGAAGTTTATCTTATGTCAATTTTTATTTTATTTTGTCCCTAATAATGCACATACCAATGTATATGCATTGATTTGGGTATTGATATGCTAAACATGAACTCTCAGCCCAAAGACCAACAAATTGGTAGAAGAACTGAACCACATCAATATTTTGATCCAATGAAAGCAAATGATCAAAAGAAGTAGCAGGAAAATGGAGATGTTGTTTACAAGTTCTCCTTAGGACCAAGAAAAAAAGAAGTTGATGGATTTGGTTATTGCCTACCTTGTCTTCTAATGTTTTTAAAGACTAGACAAAAAAAATCATGAAGATAATGGCAGCTTTTTAGCCAACTCACACACAAAAATAAATTCAAGGCAAATTGTTGGAGAAAGACCTAATAAGCATGCCAAACCTTGCTGTTTCTATCTCTTTAAGGTCTCTTGGCTTTAGTACCTTTTCTCTACTCATATAGCCATCATCCTAGCTCCCTAGTATAGTTCCTAATTACTTCTGAACTGGGCTTTTGCAAAGACTTCCTAAATGGGCTCCCTGGCTCAAGTCTCTCCCCACTCTAATCCATCTTCCACCCAGCTGCCAGATTGATTTTCCTTAAGCTCAGGGATCAGAGCCTGTCACTCCTCTACTCAAGAAACTCTAATTGCTCCCTATTATTTCTAGGAGAATAAATCCTTCCATTTGGTTGTTCAATCTCTTCAAAACTTGGATGCAGCCTATCTTTTCTGGGTCATTATACATTACATCTACTCCCAGACTCTACTGTAACTTTCTCTGTTCCTCATACATGATCCTCAATCTCTTATACCTATCTTTGCACTTGCCACCTACCATACCTAGAATTTATTCCCTTCTCACCTCTACCTCACAGAATTTCTAATTTCTTTCAAGATGTTCCTCAAGCACCATCTTCTGCATAATACCATTATTTGTTCCACCTACTGGTAGAATCTGCCCTCTTATCCAGCTTGCATTTTACTGCCTCCTTATATGTCTACTTCTTTCTCTCCAGGCTGCACTCTGAACCTTCTCTTCCATGGCCCAGAAATTTCTTCATGCTGGGAGCTCATGTCAGTCCCAGAATTCACACGCTGAAGAGCTAGATTTGAGCTCAGGAAAATGAGTCTTCCTCTATCCACTATGTCTTATCCCCCACCCCCACCCCACTCCCCTCTGCTTATATTTAGCACCGTGCCTGGAGCCTAGTAGCCTTTTTAAAAAACTTTTATCTTCCATCTTAGAATCAACACTGTGTTTTGGTTCCAAGGCAGAAGAAGAGTGGTAAGGGCTAGGCAATGGGGGTTAAGTGACTTGCCCTGGGTCACACAGCTAGGAAGTGCCTGAGGTCAAATTTGAACCCAGGATCTTCCATCTCTGGGCTTGGCTCTCAATCCAATGAGTCACCTATACCCTTACCTGACAATTTTTAATGAATGTTTTCTGGCTGACTGACTTTTATCTTTACTCTGCATAAGTTGATTCTAAATATACTTATATATTTATATGTAAGCTTCCTGAAAGCAAAAGTTGCTTCAATTTTGTCTTTATATCCCCAATATAAAGACTTCAGTAGCCTTTCCACCACTAATCCTAGAAGAAACTAAAATCTCCTGAATGAAAATAAGACTGTTGAAATAAGACCTGCAGTAATGGCTGGAAAAGGGCAGCTAAGTGGCACAGTGTACCTGACTTAGAATCAGGAAGACTCATCTTCCTGAGTTCAAATAGAGCTTTGCACACTTATTAGCTGTGTGACCTTAGGCAAGTCACTTAATCTTGTTTACCTTAGTTTCCTCATCTGTAAAATGAGCTGGAAATGCAATTGGCAAACCCCTCCAGTATTTTATCCAAGATAATCCCAAACAGGGTCAGACACTACTGAAAAATGATTCAACAACAATGGCTGAAAATCCTTTTCTCCACTGGGCAACTTGAATATTAACCATTTGCCATTGCCCCCACAGAAGTGCTCCCCTACAGCAGGGATCAGCATCACTCTTAGAGCCTGACCTAAAACCCAAGTCTGATTCCTGAGCTGCTCCCCTCTCTGCTTGAATCCCCCATTTCTGACTCTGCTTGATCCAGATATTAGAAGACTAGAAAAACAGTGGATGCCTAATTCTGCCCAATGGGCTTACCTCATGTCCATACTCTCTGACCACCTCTTCAGTAATTTCCCTTCCATAAAGCTTGCTTGCTTCACTTAATTCTCACTCCCATCTTATAGGAGGCTTTACCTTTGGGGTGTTCCATTTCCCAGCTGTCTTCTCCTCAGAAGCTTTCTCTTTGGGAACATTAGTCCATGACTTCAAAAACTAGGACTAACCATCCCAGAAGTCTCAGGGATGGTTTAGGAAAAATAGAATGTAAGGGTTAGACTGGGGATCATAGGATCCCTAAGGGTTGGGTCTTCTTGTTCTCCTTGACAGTGGGTCTATGCTGAGGGGCTCTACCCCAAGGGTTTTCCCCCATGTCAACATAAGGGACATATAAAGGAGATTGTTGCCTTTCCTGGTGCTGTTCTTGGGAAATGAGACCCTCATTCAAACTACAATTAAGATGCCCAGCACTTAGCACAGTACTTGGCACATAGTAGATGCTTAACAAATGCTTGCATTTTTTTTTTAGAAGCTAAAAGGATCAGGAAAGATTTCAAAGTGGGTGGCTCAGAGGATTGGGAGCCAGGCCCATAGATCGTGGGTTCAAATCTAGCCTCAGATACTTCTTAGATGTATGACCCTGGGCAAGTCATTTAATCCCCTATTGATTGTCCCTTACCACTCTTTTCCCTTGGAACAAATATACAGTACTGATTCTAAGATGGAAGGTAAGGGTTTCAAAAAATGGAAAGACTTTTATGTAGAAGGGGAACATTTGAGTCCTCGGGGTATAGTCTTCACAATCTGTTTCAAACCTAACCTTTTTGTCCTGATTTAATATTAATCTTCTTCACATACTTTGTTCCCAAATAATCCCAGATTTTATCGTGTCCTCTCTCTGTCTTCAATTCCCTTTTTCTAAATCTCAGACAATTAGAATCTTTTAATACCTTCAAGAATGTTTTCCTAGGTTCTTCTACCCCAGTTAAAGTCATCTTTTCTTCCTTAAAATTTTCTGGAGCACTTTGCATTTCTCCTTCCTCCATTATGCTCTATTTTGCAATGTTTCTTTGCATTTAAATCTATCATTTATAACTCCTCCTAATAAACTCCTTGGTTTTGAGGATTTATCAATTATTGTCACAATTTCTGACATAGCATAGTTCCTTGTACCTATATAATCATGTTGAATTGAGCTAAAACAAATCGAAAGAGTTGAAGTGAATTAAAGATATTTGTTGCCCATGTATTTCCCTACCAGTCTCCCACAGCTGTGAAAATGATAAACCTATAAACTGAGTCATAGCCACATGACACAGCTTTTAAAACTGATTTAGAAGGGGGTAGCTGGGTATCTCAGTGGATTGAGAGCCATATCTAGAGATGGGAGGTCCTAGGTTCAAATATGGCCTCAGACACTTCCCAGCTGTGTGACCCTGGGCAAGTCACTTGACCCCCATTGCCTATCCCTTACCACTCTTCTGCCTTGGAACCAATACATAATATTAATATTAAGGCAGAAGGTAAGGTGTTTTTTTTTTAAAAAAAAAAACAACCTATTTAGATTTTGAGATTTAGATTTAGATTTCATCTTTTGACAAAAATATCTCACCCCCAATAGACAGGAATGCACATGTGTATGGGTAGGCCCTTAAGGAATTATTTGCAGGGATTAAGTTGTTTATTTATTTACAGGGATTACTTACAGGGATTTAGTTCAGCTGAGGTTTTGTGATGACTTTTATTAATTATTAAATAATTCAATGAATTATTCAAAATTCTCCTGCTGTTTAAAGCATCCTCCAAAAGGCTTTTATAGCCAAATTAAACCAGCATATTGGTTTTCTAAAGCTGATATAAATGCATGCTAGTTGTATGTTGGTGCAGGTGTACATTGGTAGATCTGGGTTCTGCTTGCATATATGTGGTGTGTGCAAAAGTGGGCCAAGATGGCAGCCCCTCTGTATTATTACCTTCTACTGTGCAATTGGTTTTATTTCCTTTTATCTCCAGTTCTCCAAGAAGCAAGTCTTTCTTGACTGTGTGCATTATTCCCTCTTAGCAGGCAATATGCCATTAATGCATTAAGTGCAACATGGAAATCATGATTTTTAAGCCACAGGCTCAGGTCTTGCCTCCCTTGGAAATCTTCCTAAAGACACAATTAGCTTTCTGTTGCTTTCAGTGCTGGTGTA
This sequence comes from Monodelphis domestica, assembly GCF_027887165.1. Taxonomy (NCBI): domain Eukaryota; kingdom Metazoa; phylum Chordata; class Mammalia; order Didelphimorphia; family Didelphidae; genus Monodelphis; species Monodelphis domestica. Next base: position 227,332,271 of record NC_077227.1, on the reverse strand, counting down.
CCCTGAACAGACCAGCCTGTCCTTTCTGTGATTCACTGTACCATGCGCAGGAGGGTATGGAAGTGAGTGATTCTGCTTCAACCCGGGTGATCCAGGTTTTTCCACCATGAGTCCTCTTGCCTTCTTGGGTGTGAATTTAGCTCCTATGTCACTGAGACAGGTAATGAGAGATGCATACGGCATATCTGTATTCCGGAGGTATCTTGTTTATTCTACAGTCTGGACTTTGTTGTTCGGAAGCCAGAAAACAGAGAACAGATGTGAGGGAAACTGAGCAGTGATAGCATGCCCAACAAATTCAGGATGAGCTTTCTACCTTCCCAGCTACACCTGAGATCAGTTGCCCATCACCGAGGAAGATTGCTGAGTGGTGGGCACCTTCCTAATAGATTTGCTTTCATCTTTAAGTTATATGACCATTTTTGTAATGGTGGACAGCACCTCACCAGTGTACTCTCTGAATCCATGTCTGAAGCTGCCTTTTACACCCTAAACAAGTTGGTACAATGTAAAGATCATAGATCATTTGGACATTTGCTATGGATAATGTCTGATAGATGGCTTAGTTGGTGTGCTACTTCTGGGGAGATTCTAGAAGAACTTGGTCCCTCTCACCACCCTTAGCCTAATGGAGAATTGGAATTGCTAAGGGATAAATAGTGTTTTCTACACTATTTCACCATTTCTCCACACTATGACTGAATTTGCCCAGGGCAGTGCAATTCACTTTGATGATTCTTGTTTCAGGTCACATAGGAGTGTATCCTATATTCTGTTTAGTAGATCATCCAGAGGCTAAGAAATTGCCTGGCTTGGCAGCATAGAAATGCTATTTACTTGTGGGATTTTGTTACCCAGCCAACCTTTATCCAATTATGCTTCCATGATCTGATCAGCCAATTGTGGAGCAAGCCCTCGTCCAGTCAAAGGAATGGACCCACCAGTGCAGGAAACAATGAATGCCCCCATGCTGGAGTCAGAACCAAAGAAACTGAACAGCACAAAAGATCCTTTAATATTTTGTTGTCCGGTTGTTTTTCAGTCATGTCCAATTCTCTGAGACTTCATTTGGGGTTTTCTTGGCAAAGATTCTGGAACGGGTTGCCATTTCCTTCTCCAGCTCATTTTCTAGATGAGAAACTGAGGCAAACAGGGTTAAGTAACTTGCCCAGGGTCACTCAGCTAGTAAGTGTCTAAAGCTGGATTTGAACTCATGAAGATAAGTCTTCCTGATTCCAATCCCAGTGTGCTAGCTACTGTTCCTCCTAGCTACAGCACCCCAACTCTTCCCCTGTTGAAATAAGAAATACCAACTAGGGCTACAGAGGGGCTAAAAAATTCATTTTGCATTCCCTATACCTTAGCTAAAACCTGCATACTCTCCCAAACTCCCAGAAACAATAATGGGAATAATCAGCACTCATTCATTTTGGATCACAGGATGCATACAAAGTAAAGATACTCCCTGATAATAAAGAATGGCAGAAATTTCTGAGAAACAGACAAGACCATAGGTAGAGTATGATGGGAGGGGGGGTGTATGTGTGTGTGTTTCTATGACTGTGTCTTGGTACTAGTCAAAGAGGCATTGGTCATTTGAGGACAGTTATATGGCATGGTGGGTAGAGTTTTGGGTTTGGAGTTAAGAAGACCCAAGTTCAAACCCAGCCTCAGACACATTAGCTATGCAGCCTTGGGCAACTCACTTAATCCTATTTGCCTCAGTTTCTTCACCTGTAAAATGAGCTGGGGAAAAAAATAGTAAAACACTCTAATTAATACCTTTGTCAAGAAAATGAAAATGGGGCCACAAAGAGTAGGCCATGACTGAAAAACAACTGAACAATGACAACAAAATGCTCTTTTTAATCTGAAACTATATTAGCTGTTTTGGCAGCCACATCATACTGCAGACTCATATTGAGCTTTTTTTGTCCCCTAAGATTCCTACATCTTTTTCAGAATAACTGCTACCTACCAATGTTCCCCCAACTTTATCAAAGCAAGCATCTAAGCCAGCAAGAGTAACAGTGAAATGTGTGAGAGAATATAGAAGAAAAGAGCAGATAAAGACACTTGTAGCATTCCGTTGTGAGAGTCTGAACTCCCCCTCTGATCTTCCTCTGCTATTATGACCCAGGCACCATTGCTCTTGGAATAGTGGGCAGGAGCTTAGGGAGCAGGCTTGTAGTCCTTTGGGCATCTATTCCACAAGTTCAGGCCTTGAAATTCTAGTTCGTTAACTTCAGTGGACTTCTTGTGAAATGGGAATAATTCAGGCACCAGGACAAACTGTCCATAATAGAGGAAAAGCAAGCAGGGATGATGCGTTTTGCAAGTTTCCTCTAAAAGCTGTCTATCTCTTGACTGAGCTAAGTCTCTGTCACTGGGTAGAAATCTTAGGGACAACCAAACTAGGCTGGTTTGCCCTTTGTATCTTCGTGTTCCAGCGCTGCCAACCTATATTTCTGAACCTTGGGCATTTGCCTTCTTCCTTGACTAGCCATCTGTTTGTTACATAATGATGATTAACCCTTTCACCTTCTTTAACCTTTCATTCACTTCTGATTCTTCATTACTGAAAATGTAGGGGACTGTATCATATGGAAAATTATGCTAGCTGAGGATTCAGAAGATCTGGGTTCAGATTCTGCCTCTGTCACTTACTCCTACGTGATCTGGGATGTCACCTCAGTTTCCACATCTATAAAATGAGAAGGTCAGAGTACCTCACCTCTGAGGTGATTTTCTGTTATAAATCTGTGGTCTTCTGATGGCTCTGACTTAACCTGGTCACTCTGCTGGGAAACAGTCCATTCAATAGAGGTCACTCAGAACTGGACCTCTGGCCTTCTCTGGCCTTGGCTCTACCCTAAGAGAGAATCAAGTTGGTGATAAAAGGAAGAGCTCCACCTGGGTACAACTGCTAACTTTCAGTTAGTACGAAACACCATGTTTTTGTTATTTTAAGAAATTTGGGAAAATTCTAAACAAAAAAGATTTTCTTTGGTTGGATAATGTCCCTATCATGCCAGTGAAATAATGCTTCACAAAACAGAAAATATTTTATATGATTGCATATGTCAGATCTATATCAGATTGTTACCATCTCAGGGAGGGAGGAAAGGAAGTGGAGGATGAGTGGCAGGGGGGAGAATTTAGAACTCAAAATTTAAAATAAAACCTGAATATTTAAAAAATCCAGTAGATAAATACAATGGGGCAAATAACTGTAAGGAGATGGATGAATGAATGGATGGATGGATGGACGGACGGATGGACAGACGGATGGATGGATTGATGGATGGATAGATGGATGGATGGATGGATGAATGAATGGGAAAGAATTTATTAAATGTTTATCATGTTCTAATCATGATATGACGTACTAAAGATACAAATAGAAAAAGCAGACCATTCTTGCTTTCTGAGAGTTCACACTCTGTCTGGGAGGGATAAACATAGCAGGATTTAGCTGGAAGGCCTGGAGATCCAAAAAGTCTAGTAATAGGGGAAATGACAAGACTCAAAAAATCTTAGGACCCACTGGACTGTTCGCACTGAAAGACAGAGAACTCATAGATATATAAATGCTTACAGCAACTATTTCTGTTGTGGCAAAAAACTGGAAACTATAGAGGTATCTATCAATTAGGAACTAGTTGAACAAATAATAATATATTAATATAACAGAATATCATTAAAAATTGATGAAAGGGGCAGTTTCAGAGAAACTTGTTAAGGCTTGAATGAAATTATGCAGAGTGAAATGAATAAGACTAGGAGAATAATTTATACTAACAATATTAGAAAAATAAATAATTATGGAAGATTCAAGTACTCTGATCCATGCGATAATTAGCCATAATTCCAGGAAACCAATAATGAAGCTTGTTGTTTACCTCTTGACAGAGAGAAGTTGAACTAAGGGTACGAAATGAAAACAATATGCAACTTGTTTTGCTTGACTATGAATAAGTGTTACGAGGATTTTGGTTTTTCTTTTTCCATTGGGTAAGGAGAAGTGTGAAGGAGAGAAAATGAATTTTTGTTAATTAAAATAATAAAACAAATATTAAGAAAGCATTGCCCTATGGTGGCTTTTTTCACTTATCTTGTTTTTATTTTTTCTTTTCAGTGTTGATTTTTTTTTTGTATGAAAGAAATTTTTACTTGTGTTATGTTGTAGGTGGAGGGAGAGCTACTTTTAGGAAATCTCTTATTCCAACATCTTCCTAGCTGTTATAGTCACTGATAATCTGAATGAAGCAACAGCTTTATTAAAAATTATGTCTTAGTAATAACTGTGGCATTACTGAGATACAGAGATTGGAGGCAAGAAGACAACTGAGGCAGATGTTGTAGTCCTTCAATCATGAGGTGATGGGGGATGAACTAGGGTAGTAACAATGAGAATAGAAAGAAAAGGACAAAACAGATATGTGAAATGACAGGATCTAGTGAATGTGGGGATGGAGGCAGAAAGAGGACCCCAAAAATGAAGTGGAAGCTTTGAACCTGAATGATTGGGAAAATAAAAGAAGCAAAGAAGTCAGAAGTAATGGGAGCCAATATTTGATGAAATTGGGGAGAGGGACTGGATTTGATTTCAAATATGCTGAAGGTGAAGTGATGGCAGAACATCTAAATGAAACTGAATGTTCTACAAATACTTCAAATTTAGTACCCAGAAACTGTCCAGTCAACAGCTAAAGCTATGACACTAGAATTTGGCAGAGAGTTCAAGGCTTGAGAAATAGATTTTTAGAACCAACTGTGTAGAGGTGTTAGTTGAAATCATAAAAGTAGCTGAGCTCTTCAATACAGAGGAAAAAAATACAGAGGAATTGAGTGGCAAAGAGCCAATGCCTGAAATTTGGGAAACATCAAGACGACTGACTGACTTCTCCAAGTTTCATTTCTCTTGGAGAAAGCTTTGTCACTAATGGAATCATACTTAATTGTTCTCCAGGTAAAATTCCCACCAGTGAATCACTTAGATCTAGCATTATTTGGGCCAGCTATTTGAAGAATGATGGTCTAGCATTTTTTCAGTACTATATCGTGCTTTTGGTTGTTGTTGTTATTTAGTCATTTGAGTTGTATCTGACGCTTCATGGCCCCATTTGGTATTTTCATGGCAAAGATACTGGGATGGTTTGCCATTTCCTTCTCCAGTTAATTTTATAGATGAGAAACTGAGGTAAACAGTGAGCTGTCCTGGGTCATACAGCTAATAAATGTCTGAGACGAGATTTGAACTCAGATAGATGAATCTTCCTAACTCCAGGCCCAGGGCTCTACCTGCTGCACCACCTAGATTCCCCAAAAATTTAAAGAATGATATTATAACATTTTTTTTTTCTGAACTAGACTGTGTTTTTTATAAAGTTGTTATTTACAAAAAAAAATTCAGAAAGAGTTGGAAAACCCTACATGAACTGATGCAGAGTGAAATAAGCAGAACCAGAAGAACATTATACACAGTAACAGCAATATTATGGAATGATCAACTGTAAACGACTTAGCTACTCTCAGTAATACAATGATATAGGACAATAATGAGGGACAAAGAATGCTATCCATCTCCAGAGAGAGAACTATTGGAATCAGAATTCAGATGAAAGTACACAATTTTTCACTTGTTTGTTTGGGCTTTTGGTTTTGTGTGATTATTCACTTACAAAATTCACTTACAATTCACTTACAAAAATGAAAAATATGGTAATATGTTTTGCATGATAATACACATATAACCCAGATCTAATTGCTTGTGTATGATTGAAAATCTGTTACCCTAAAAAAAGAACTACATATCCCAAGAACCCACTGACTTCCTGTCATTATATACTTAATGCAGATAGAGGATAAATGGTGTGGGCTTTGGAGGCTCCCTCTCTCTGATGTAGAATCAGCATTGATGGTGGTGAGTGGGGTTGACTAAAAAATGGTTAACCAGCCATGGGCACGTGGTCTTTATTTTGTATCTTCTTTATTCCTTGATTTCTAATGATCATTAATAAATCTCTTAAAATAAAATATTATTATTGAGATTTAATTTTAACTTTTACATTGATGGCAACCACTAGTCAGAGAGGAACCTCTCAAAATTTTAAGATAGCCTAGATGAAAAAATTTTAAGCCACATTTTTCCTGCCAAGGCTTTTTGCCCACCCCACCCACCCTCACAAAATCCAACTCTCTTTGGAGCTGCTGCATTTTTCTTTTTCTTTTATTTTTAGTGGGGAGACTCTTGGTGAAGAATAAATAAACCACTTCTCTCATCCAACTGCTTGAGTCCTTCATTACTCCTCCCTCCTTCATTCCTCCTTCCTCCTTACTCTTTCATTCCTCCTTCCTCCTTCATTCCTCCTCCTTGCTCCTGACTCTGGCATTGCTGATACTGCTTCCTCCTGATCTTCTGGACCCAGATTGCTCACCCATCCCCAGCCCCCAGCCTCCAGAAATCCTCCTCCTGATCTCCAGCTCTCATCCGAAATTGGCCACCATCCCCACCTGAACCTGATCCCTGTTGCTGCCCCTGCTGGGCCGATTGCTGCCACCAAAAAGCTAAGAGTCCTTGGTGTTGCTCCTCAGGGCAGATGGTAAAAAAAACAGGGTCTTTTTTTTTCCTTAGGCAACGATTAGCCTCCTAACTCCCTCTGGGGAAACTAATATTTTGCCTCAGGTGGGGGGCGGGGAGAAGGAAGAGACTCTTCCAAATAGGAATTTGATTACAATCATGGTGTATTCTATGAAAGAGCACTGCCATTACTTATTTCAAACAGCTTCCAGCTTTAGGATGTTTTTTTTTTCTTTCTATCACTGATCCTTTCAATTATCTTGCCTGAGATTCAGGGGAGAAATTCATCCCACTACAGCCCTTTGCCATTTGGGTCTGCCCAGTTTGAGATTCCTAAAACCCATGTTCTCCCTCACAATGGGATATACCACAGTGCAGACAATAGAGATCTGAACTTTAGAAAAAGGAACTATAAAGGGTCTGGAGGTGAAATTTTAAGCCTTTTCAGACTCCATTTTCTTTTTTTAATGAAAGTCTCTGTATCTTAGTGTATTTTGTTGATTGTTTTGTTTAAGATTTAATTTTGTTGTTTTATTAAATGTATTTGATACTGTTTTGTTGCACTGAATCATTTTAATCTATTGTGTTTTAACTATTAGATATATTCTGTTACCTTTCCCTTATGACTACTGAATAAAATATTGTAAAATATTGTAAAAGCCCATAAACAGTCTTTTTTCCCATTTGGCATTTGTTAATTGTCACATAGATGATGGATAGACTCAACCTGGCTAACAACCTTTAGAGAAATTAATAAGCTAAGAATTTAATTGTAATGTTAAGGGGTCTTCAGAAATAATTTTAATTAATTAATGGTTTCTGAATGGATGAGTTTTTTTTAATATATTTTTATTTTAAAGCATGTTGTATTAAAGGTAGAGAAACAAAGAAATGTTCCTACCAAGGTATTTATATGAAGCAGAAAGCCAAAAAAAGCTCCTGCAAAATTCTTCAGTTTAATTTACTTCCACCAGAACAATCTAGATTTCTCATTTGCATTTCCAATTCATTGATCTCTGCTCTCCCTAATTTGTTAATATATGCACTCATGGATATGAATTTTCCTCTAAGTACTGCTCTGGCTGCATCCCATAAGGTTTGAAAGGATGTCTCACCATTGTCATTTTCCTCAATGAAATTATTAATTGTTTCTATGATTTCTTCTCTCCCGATTTCTTCTCAACTGATTTTGGAGTATCATATTATTTAATTTCCAATTAATTTTTGATTTGGCTCTCCATGTACCCTTTCTGATCAATATTTTTATTGCCTGATGATCTGAAAAGGTTGCATTTATTATTTCTGCTTTTCTGCATTTGAGTGCCATGTTTCTGTGACCTAGTGTATGATCTATTTTTGTGAATATGCCATGGGGTGCTGAGAAGAAGGTGTATTCCTTTTTGTCCCTATTTATTTTTCTCCATATTATTATTATTAACTCTATTAACTCTTAAATAGTTTATTATTAATTAATTTTATATTATTAATCAATAGGTTAATTAATAATTAATAATAATAAATTATTAATTAATTTAATAATTAATTAATATTATTAAATAGTTAAATATTAACTCTAATTTTTCTAAGATTTCATTCACCTCTTTTACCTCTTTCTTATTTATTTTTTGGTTTGATTTATCTAAATTTGATAGTGGTTGGTTCAAGTCTCCCACTAATATGGTTTTACTGTCTATTTCCTGATTCAGTTCTCCTAGTTTCTCCATTAAAAATTTGGATGCTATACCATTTGGTGCATACATGTTGATTAGTGATATTTCCTCATTATCTATACTCCCTTTTAACAGAATATATTTACCTTCCCTATCCCTTTTGATCAGGCCTATTTTTGCTTTGGCTTTGTCAGATATCATGATTGCAACTCCTGCCTTCTTTCTATCAGTTGAGGCCCCAAAAGTCTTACTTCATCCTTTAATTCTAACCTTGTGAGTATCAACCCACCTCATATGTGTTTCTTGAAGACAACAAATTGTAGGGTTTGGGGTTCTAATCCAATCTGCTATTTGTCTACATTTTATGGATGAGTTCATCCCATTCACGTTCAAAGTTATGATTGTCATTTGTGGATTGGCTGGCATTTTGATATCTTCCCCTAGTTCTGACCTTTCTTCTTTAGCTATATCCTTTTGAACCAGTGATTTACTTTAGGTCAGTCCCCCTAGACCCCTCCCTTGATATGCTTCCCTTTATAGCCCCTCCCTTTTTATGCTCCCTTCCCCTCCCCCCTCTCCTTCCCTCCCTTTTTATACTCCTTCCCCCACCCCCTCCTTAATTTTCCTTTATTTCTTGCCCTGTTGGATAAGATAGAATTCAGGATCCCACTGGATCTAGATGTTCTTCCCTCTCAGATTTGATTTCACTGAGAGTAAGGTTTAAGTAATTCCACTTCATGCTCTCTTCCTCTCCTTCTCATATGAGAGTTTTTCCCCTCCCCTTCCCATGTGTATCTTTGTATGGGAAAGATTATTCTATTCAGTCCCCCCCCCATTTCTTGAAGTAAATGTTAGTATAATCGACGATTCCCCTCTCCCTTTTTCTTTCTTTGCCCCCCCTTTCACCAAATCTTCTTGATGCCTCAATCTTTCCCTATGCATGATTCTTCTAACTACTCTTATGATGCATACAATTTTTGAGAGTTACACAATTCATTTTCCCCACATATTAATATATATAATTTGATATAAATGTAGTCCTTATAGAAGAGAGTTTGACTTAAAGAAAAAGATAAGATTTATCTCCTTTTCCCTCTCTTTCATATTTACCTTTTCTTGTTTCTCTTGCTTTCTGTGATTGGATATCAAATTTTCCACTAAGTTCTGGTCTTTTCTTAGCAAATGCTTGGAAATCTTCTATTTTGTTGAATGCCCATACTTTCCCCTGGAAGTATATAGTCAGTTTTGCTGGGTAGTTGATTCTTGGTTGGAGACCCAGCTCTCTTGCCTTTCTAAATATCGTGTTCCATGCTTTGCGGTCTCTTAGTGTGTTAGCCGCTAAGTCCTGTGTGATCCTTATGGGAGCCCCCCCTATTTCTGAAGCTCCTCTTCTTGGCTTCTTGTAGGATTTTCTCCTTTTCTTGGAAGCTCTTGAATTTGGCGATTACATTCCTGGGGGTTGTCTTTTGGGGATTTAGTATAGAGGGTGTTCTATGAACCCTTTCTATTTCTATTTTGCCCCCTTGCACCAGAACATGTGGGCAATTTTCTTCTATAATCTCTTGTAGAATAGCGTCGAGGTTTTTGTTTATCTCTCGTTTTTCTGGGAGACCAATAATTCTGAGATTGTCTCTTCTTCCTCTGTTTTCCAAGTCTGTGACCTTTTCAGTGAGATATTTTATGTTTACTTCTAATTCATTAATTTTCTGGCTTTGCTTTATTGATTCTTGCTGTTTTATAATCTCACTGTCTCCCAGTTGCTTAATTCTGGTCATTAGGGATTGGTTTTGCTTTTCAGCTTTGTCTGCCCTTCTATTAGATGCTTCCAACTCCTTCTCCAATTGTGAAGTCTTGTCTATCAGACTGCTGATCTCTTTCTCCCATTTTTTTTCCGAAAGGTTTCCATCTTTTGGGTAAGCTCCAGTTTGAGATCTTCCAGAGCTTGTGGATAGTTTCCATTTTGGGAGGCATGTTCTGATTTTGTTTGGATTTCATCCTCATTCTCTTCTTTTCCTTGGGTACTCCCTCCATAAAAGTTTTCAATAGTCACTTCCCCCCGCCCCCTTTCTTCTTGGAGGCTTGATTTTGGGCCACGTGAGCCATCCCTTTGGTGGTTTTATTCCACTTTCTTTTTTGGTCTGGGATCTGGGTGATATCGGCGGGTTTTCTGTGAATTTAGGTTGCCTCAGACTAGTTCTTCCCAGCCTCCGAGGTTTCTTAGAGCATGGGCCCCTGTGTTCAGCCCAACTGCCCAGGCATTCAGTGCGGCCCGCCCAGGTGTTCAGCTCCGCCTAGGTGCTCAGCACAACCGCCTGGAGTTCAGCTCTGCAGCCCCCTGTGATCAGCACAGGATTCTCCCATGAAACCGCCCTGAGAGGTCATTTCCTTGCAGTCTTTAGATCCCAAGAATCCTGGTGTGCCCCCCAAGACAGAGACGCTCCTCACTCACTCACTGTCCCAGTGAGTGCTCTGATAGCTTACTCTGATTTGGTGGGGGGTGGGGGAGGAGGGGAGGCTCAGTTCACATTTATGTGAGAGCTTTTCCTCCTCCTTATAGTGTGGAAATGTTCAAACCCCACATACCTTCATTTCTGTGGGGTACTGGAGAGTCCCTCCATTCTTTCAAAGGTGATTTTTATGCTCTTTTGAGGTAGTCTATTTCGTTTGGTGCTGGGCAGGGGAAGCGAGTCGTGTCTAGATTGCAGCCATGTTTACCCGGAAGTCCTATTACCTTTGATTTTGATACTTTTTGAATGTGCATTACATGTTGTACTATTGTTCTTTATAAAAAACTGTTACTTTGTGAAAATCATTTGCTTGTACTCACAGTGGATCATGGTCAGGTTTGAAGAGGAAATGGATCTCATTTTTGGTGAGAAATCTTTGTATTCTACATTTCCTTACCTGACAGTGTCAGTGATTGTAAGCTATATATTTTTGGTTTTTAAAACTCTTTTATTATTGTTTTTGCTTACATGTGCAATATACTATTTCAGTTTTATTTTTTCTCTCTATTTTTTATTTGAAGCACATGTCACCAGCATTGAGAAGATTTTCTTTGTTTTTGATTTTGCAGTAATATAAGTTGAAAATATATTTACTATAATGTCAATGCATGCCCCAAAATCTTGAGACTATAAAAAATGATGCCACTGATTGTTTAAAAAATTATGGAACTTTGTTTAATGATTCTGTTTGATTCCAGGACAAGAGAATACAAAAAGAGACATTGCACAGTGCCAAAGAAGCACAAAACTAAACTGCATAGTGCCTATTGAGCACAAGGTCAAAGAAACCAACCAATCCTAATGGGATTCATGAAAATTTTGAGCCAAGACAAGAGGACTTGAACTTGTTTGGGGTTTGAGGTTGGTGGTTGTTTAACATGTGTTAAAGGCAGGTCTTCCTTGTCCCATATTCTACCAAGTATCTCAAATTTGGGTCCTACCTGGCTCCTATAATCTAGTCCTTTTTCTGTCTTTCATGGAGTGGCAAACTTTCTATAGTCCTGGCTACTGATTGGTAAAGGCATAATTGCTTAAATCACTTTATTTGGGCCCTGATTCAAGGACCCATTATGGATTTATTTTTTCTTTACTTAGAATTTTTACACATAAGACTTTTATAGTCCATATTTCATCCAGAACTTATTTTTTAAATTTGGATTTTTAAAAATATTTTTTATTTCTCTTGCCAATTGATTCATATACCTAATAACTCAGTCATGCATCCCTAAGTAATCCCTGTGTTTTTCAACACCCTCTTAAGGGTGTGTGTGTATTATTATTATTTTAAATTGCAAATTTTAAAAATACTTTTTGAGAGTAATTTTAGGTTAAGAAACATGCTACCTCTCCAAATCCAGAAAATGAACTCTTCTTAGAAGGCACCATGAAGATGCGTCCACAGACAACAAGCTCTATCAAGAAGATCCAGAATGAACTCTGGGTGTGGTTGATTGAACTGAAGGTTGATTGAACATTTAATTTGAATGTATACTCTCATGCCAAAAGGGGACTGCCCCCTAACTGGCTTTTTGTCAATGTGCTTATCAATTATTGGTTTTGTTTTCTTTTCCTCTTATCCTCAAATTATTGCAATTTCAAAGTTGGTATCCTTAAAAGACCCACTGGAGAGACTAGTCTTCCACAAGTTTTGGGGGGAATATATGATTGAAAATCTGTTACCCTAAAAAAGAACTACATATCCCAAGAGCCTACTGACTTCCTATCATTACGTACTTCCTGCAGACAGAGGATAAAGGGCGTGAGCTTTGAAGGCTCCCTATCTTTGATGTAGAATCATCATTGATGGTGGTGAGTGGGGTTGACTAAAAAATGGCTAACCAGCCATGGGCACATGGTCTTTATTTTGTATCTTCTTTATTCCTTGATTTCTAATGATCATTTATAAATCTCTTAAAATATAATATAATTATTGAGATTTAATTTTAACTTTTACACTTACCAGCTCTGGGAGGGGGCTGGGAAGGAGAGGAAGAAGTCAATTTGGATCATATAACTTTGGAAAACTTATGTGGAAATTTCTTATTGCATGTAATTGATTAAAAAATTAATATTTTCAGATGTGGGGGCAAAAAATAAGAAAAATTAAATCACTTATCTGGTTTTTTCCCACAATTTTAGTTCTTTCTTTGATACTGGGCCAAGTAAATAGGAGTAGTAAGGTATAGAATATAGACTGCTACACTTGAAGTAAAAAAGTCTTGGGTTCAAATCTTGCCATTATAACAGTGATTTTTAAATTATTTCTGACTCTCTATGACCCCATTTTGAGGATTTTCTTGACAGAGATATTGGAATAATTTGCCATTTCCTTATCTAGCTCATTTTATAGATGAAGAACAGAAGCAAACAGGGTTAAGTGATGAGCTCAAGGTCACCCAGCTAGGAATTGCCTGAGGTCAGATTTGAATTCATGAAGTCTTCTTGATTTCAGGTCTAGGGTTCTATGCCACTTGGCTTCTATAAACAAGTTGTATATCTACAAACAAGTCACTAAACCTCTTAAATCCAGTTTCTACCTCCATGAAATGAGGATTATAGTAGCTCTAACACCATGGTTCTCAAAAAGGTTTCTACTAAGTGTGCTGTGAAATTTTGGAAGTTATGTTACTAGAAGCAACATCATACAATGGAGATATTATTGGATTTGGAGTTAAGGGACTTAAGTTTGGGCCTCATTTCTGACACTTCCTAACTATGTGACCTTGGACAAATTACTCAGATCTTTCCAGTTCTCAATTTTTTCCTCTGTAAAATTAGGAATTGGATAATATGACTTTTAAGGTCTTCTCCAACTCTTGCAGATATAACCTGTGGCTCAAGTATAAGGTTTTTCATAAAACATTCCTCATTAATGGTGAATATGATTACTAGGTACTCAGTGCCTGAGTGAAGGAAGAAGTTGGGGATAGCTTGAAAGAGGAGAATTTTTCTCGCTTATGGATTTGAGAGAAGAAAAATAATTCCAGAATATCTTTGAGTTTATGGCCCCCATGAGAGATAGAAAAACTCTTAGAAGAAGCTAATATGTAGAGGAGTTGGGCTGTCCCTATTCCCAACTTGCTTCACTAGAGCCTTTGGGGGGATTTCCCCCTTGGGTGAGACCAGGGGCCCTCTCTTTCCATTGTTCTGAGATATCCCACTCCTGATGGGAGAGCTTATTCACTCTGTGTATTATCTTGTATATTCTGATCTATCTAACTCCTCCAACTTCTGATTGTTCTCAGCTCAGATAAATAATTTTATTAGCTAATCACTATGCGTCTTCATGTAACTGACATTTGATGGGAAAGGAGTCAAGTCTTCAGTATAGCTTGGGATGTGTCTTCTCTATAACAAAACAGTGACTAGAAAGAAGTGATTGGAACCAAAGCCTTTTGCTCCACATGGGGAAAGTGACATATGGGAGATTAATCATATGGGAGAGGAACAAATAGGTATAATTCTAGTCCAGTGTCCCCAGTCTGAGATCTGAGCAGCCAAATTCTTGGCCCTAATTTCTTGCTCCCCTTCCAGCAGGATTTGGTCTCTTGGAGAGAAGAGAGACTCTAAAGATTCATGCCTTTCTGGGAGCTTCATTTTGACAAACCCAAGTGAACCTACTTATAACCTATATGGGCAACACACTCACATCTTAGAAGAACAAAAAACAATGTATAAATTTTGTTCTCTACAAATTTTATTTAGCCAGAATATATAATATTGCAAGTGTAGAATTCATGAGATAAATAGAACTTACCAATTACACATAAACCATAACATCAAAACATGGTAGACCATGACCTTTCAAGCACTAAACAAAACAACTGCTCATGTTGAAAGGAAATTGCATATACAGAACTCTTCAACTTTCTCATGGAGCCAAGGAGTCAACAATTTAATGATCAATATGGCAAAGAATACTATGGTGTGAGAACAATAACACAAATTTGAGAGCCAATATAATAATATATGGAAAGCACTTTGAAAACATTAAAGTGTTATCTTCTAATGTTAATTGTTAGTATTATAGTTAGCTAAAATTTGATACATGTCCATGCCCTCTCTAAGGGCAATTTAAAAACTTAATATTGGAAAAGTAAAGCATTGCCTCATTTACTGAACATTTCAAGTAAAATCATCTTATTTATCATTAAATTAAATTTTATTTCAAAAATAACAAGCCTTTTCTCCCCCTCCCACATTCACTCAACCACCACTGGAGAAAAAAAAAGAAAGAAAAAGAAAACCCTAGTAACGAATATGCATAGTCAAGTAAAACAAACTCCCACGTTGGCCAGGTGCAAAAATGTGTGCCTCATTGTACATATGTAGTCCCTGGCTTTTCTGTCAGGAAGTTGGTAACATTTCATAACTGATCCTCTGGAATTATAGTTGAGAGTTGCTTTCACCAAAATGCTTGTCTTTCAATAGTTTATTTTTTACAGTGTTGCTATTATCACACCAATTGATCATCAATTCTCTGCCCCTTTTCTCTTCTACCTACTTTGGTTCTAATCATAAGTTCTTATCCTTTGTTTCTGACCTTTTAAACCCCAATTCAAATCCCTCTTCTGAACTTAGATTTTGTTTTGCTTATGAATAGTTTCTCCCTGAATCTACTCTGCTTCTTCCTCTTTCCCCTTCTCTCCTGTTTCCCTATTGAGTGGAAGGTATTTCTATGCCAAGATCATGATGAGTGTGTGTTTAACCCTTTTTGGACTAGTTTATAGTGAGGTTGAAATGACCCTCCATATCCCTCTACTCCTTTCTAATGTATATAGACTTCTACTTACACCTCCAATTATAAGAAATTCTTTCATTCCTTCTCTTTTTTTTCCTTTTTGTATATGTCCACCCCCTCCATTTCTCTTCTCCTTTTAATAGCACCAAAATAAAATAAAATCATTCCCAGGTCCTCTATCTGATTAAACTCCTCTGTGATCCTTAATGTCATTAGGTTTCTAAAAGGACTGTTATATTATTGTGCCCACATCTCTTCCATTAGTATATAAGCAATTCTTCCCTTTAGATTGACCACTGGTACTTTTTTGTGCTTTTCCCTTTACTTTTGTGTTTATGTTTCAAGTCTATTCAGCTTTGATCTTTTTATCAGGTGTGCTTAAAAGTCCTCTATCTCATCAAAATTCAGTTCCCCATACTCCCACCTTCACAAGATTATATTCAGTTTTTCTAGGTAAATTATTCTTGGTTATGAGCCTGTATCTTTTTGCCTTTTGGACTCTTGCATTCCATACTCTCCAGTCCTCTTGATTATTAGCTCCTAAATCCTGTATGATTCTGATTGTAGTTCCACTGTACTTGACTTCTATCTTCCTACTTTGGGTATTTGTTTTCCCTTTATTTGAACTGGAAGTACTGTATTTTGACAATTTTGTTCCTTTGAATTTTCATTTTGGGGTTTCTTTCAGGAGATGATTAATAAATCTTTTAAAATTTCTACTCTAACTCCTAGTTCTAGTGTGTCTGGGTAATTTTCTTTCACATTTTATTGAAATATGATATGTAGGCTCTTTTTGTTTGTTATGGTTTTCAGATAGTTCAATTTTTTAACTCTTACCTTCTATCTTAGAATCAATACTATGTATTAGTTCCAAGGCAGAAGAGTAGTAAGGACTAAAAAATGAGTGTTAAGTGATTTACCCAAGGTCACACAGCTAGGAAGATTGAAAGGCCAGGACCCCCCATTGCCAGGCTTGGCTCTCTATTCCCAGAGCCTCCCCAGTTTAATGATTCTTAAATTATGTCTTCTTGAACTATTTTCTAAGGATAGGGTTTTTTTTTCCAACAAGGAATACCTTACTTTTAATTTTTTTTTACTTCACTTAAATATTTTCTTTTGTCTTAGAGAGTCATTAACTTCTGCTTGGTCCATTAAAATTTTCAACAATATTTTATGAATATGGTTTTGTAAGACATGCTGATTTTTTTATTGTCTTTCCAAGTCTTTTCTCCAAAGTTCTCATTTCTTTTCTACTTCTTTACTCTATCACTTTTGTTTCATTTATAATATCATTTAAAAACAGTTTTTAAAATCTTTATTTTCACAAGGATTTCTCATTGATCTTTCAACCTCGTATTTTTCCTTGAGACTTTACTTGTGAGTGATTTGGAGTTATTCTTTTCTGGGTGCTATCTTGGGTATCCTTAGCATCATAATACCTCTTTATGCTTTTTTATGTACTCATTCTTCCTACCTTACTTTTCCTATTAGGACTTTATCTTAGGGCTAAGCTCTGTGTACTTCTACTGGGACTGTTTTGGCTCTGTATAATGCTGGCCTGTCTCATCCTCTACTTCTTTTATCATGAAAGCACATGTCCTAAGCTCATCAATTTAGACCTGCACCGGGCCTTGGAAGATCATTTAGCTCAATGTCCTCATTTTTCATTTCAGGAAACAGAGCCAGGAAAGTTCCATAACTTTCCTAGTGGTCCCTTCCTGCTGTAGGGCTATGATTCTATGATCCTTATATTCACATTAACTGGGATTCTTAGCTTTTCCTGTACTAAGTACTTCTTTGGTGGTCTGATTGCCATCTTCAGAAGCCTCTGGAAATTATCTTTTAAAATTCAAATAAATGAAACATATTCATCATTTCTTAACTTCCTATATCTTGCATAGACTTGGTTGTTCTGTTTGAAGTCAAGATCTATTTATAGATATAACACAATTTATTATGTTCCATAATGTGTGACCAAAAGCGCTAAAATCCCTCCAGTAAATCAATAGGCCTGAAAACCTTGCAGTCCCTGGTGATTCCAGCTCCTTAAAACCATAATTGAGCAATCACACTGTATTAATCACTGTGTGTATTAAGTTGCATCAAAACTGAGTTAAGTTTATTACTAGTTCTATATACCTTTTCATTTACTGAACTTCAATATTTTATTATTACAAGTTATTGCACTCAAGTTATCATTTCTCCTCCACTCAATCTTTCCTTCTATCAATGGAAATGATAATGTGTTTAGAATCAAAGAACACAAATACAAATACCACCTCTGAGACTTATTATCTTATTAGAATGAGGGTTCTTCTTACAGAGAAATAGAAGGGAAATAAGACAAGGGAAGGGGGAAGTAATTGAAGGGAGGGGTAAGTGGAGGGGTGATGACAAGCAAAATAATGATGAGGAGGAACAAAGTCAAAGGGAATAGGGCAGGATCTAAAGGGGATAATTTGATGGAGGGCAATACACAGTTAGTAATCATAACTCTGAATGTGAATGGGATGAACTCACCCATAAAACGGAAGTGGATTAACAGAGTGGCTTAAAAATCAGAATCCTACTATATGTTGTTTTTTTTTTTAGTTTGATGTAGTCAAAATTATTTATTTTACATTTTGTGATTCTTTCTATATCTTGCTTGGTTTTAAAGCCTTTCCCCTCCCAAAGGTCTGACATGTATACTATTCTGTGTTTACCCAATTTACTTATGGTTTCCTTCTTTATGTTTAAGTCACTCACCCATTTTGAATTTATCTTGGTGTAGGGTGTGAGGTGTTGATCTATTCCTAGTCTCTCCCACACTGTCTTCCAATTTTCCCAGCAGTTTTTATCGAATAGTGGATTTTTGTCCCAAAAGCTGGGATCTTTGGGTTTATCGTATACTGTCTTGCTGAGGTCGCTTTCCCCCAGTCTATTCCACTGATCTTCCTTTCTCTTTCTTAGCCAGTACCAAATTGTTTTGATGACTGCTGCTTTGTAATATAGTTTTAGGTCAGGGACTGCAAGGCCCCCATCATATGTGTTTTTTTTCATTATTTCCCTGGATATCCTTGATCTTTTGTTCTTCCAAATGAACTTTGTTATGGTTTTTTCTAAATCAGTGAAGAAGTATTTTGGTAGTTCAATGGGTATGGCACTAAATAGATAAATAAGTTTGGGTAGGATGGTCATTTTTATTATATTGGCTCGTCCTATCCATGAGCAGTTAATGTTTTTCCATTTGTTCAAGTCTAGTTTTAGTTGTGTGGCGAGTGTTTTGTAGTTGTGTTCATATAGTTCCTGTGTTTGTCTTGGGAGGTAGATTCCTAGGTATTTTATTTTGTCTAAGGTGATTTTGAATGGGATTTCTCTTTCTAGTTCTTGCTGTTGAGCTGTGTTGGAGATATATAGAAAAGCTGATGATTTATGTGGGTTTATTTTGTATCCTGCAACTTTGCTAAAGTTGTTGATTATTTCAATTAGCTTTTTGGTTGAATCTCTAGGATTCTTTAAGTAGACCATCATGTCATCCGCAAAGAGTGATAACTTGGTCTCCTCCTTGCCTATTTTGATGCCTTCAATTCCTTTATCTTCTCTAATTGCTACTGCTAGTGTTTCTAGTACAGTGTCAAATAGTAGAGGTGATAATGGGCATCCTTGTTTCACTCCTGATCTTATTGGGAATGCATCTAGTTTATCCCCCTTGCAGATGATATTAGCTGTTGGTTTTAGATATATACTGTTTATCATTTTTAGGAATGACCCTTCTATTCCTATGCTTTCTAGTGTTTTTAATAGGAATGGGTGTTGTATTTTATCAAAGGCTTTTTCTGCATCTATTGAAATAATCATGTGATTCTTGCTAGTTTGCTTGTTGATGTGGTCAATTATGTGGATGGTTTTCCTAATGTTGAACCAGCCCTGCATCCCTGGTATGAATCCTACTTGATCATGGTGAATGATCCTTCTGATCACTTGCTGGAGTCTTTTTGCTAGTATCCTATTTAAGATTTTTGCATCTATATTCATTAGGGAGATTGGCCTATAGTTTTCTTTCTCTGTTTTTGACCTGCCTGGTTTTGGAATCAGTACCATGTTTGTGTCGTAAAAGGAGTTTGGTAGAACTCCCTCTTTGCTTATTATGTCAAATAGTTTGTATAGTATTGGGATTAACTGTTCTCTGAATGTTTGATAGAATTCACAGGTGAATCCATCAGGCCCTGGGGACTTTTTCTTAGGAAGTTCTTTGATGGCTTGTTGGATTTCAATTTCTGATATGGGATTATTTAGGAATTCTATTTCCTCTTCTGTTAGTCTAGGCAGTTTGTATTTTTGTATATATTCATCCATTTCTCCTAAATTGGTGTATTTATTGCCATATAATTGGGCAAAGTAATTTCTAATGATTGCCTTAATTTCCTCCTCATTGGAGGTGCTGTCCCCCTTTTCATCTTTAATGCTGTGAATTTGCTTTTCTTCCTTCCTTTTTTTAACTAGATTGACCAGTACCTTGTCTATTTTGTTTGTTTTTTCAAAGTACCAGCTTCTTGTCTCATTTATTAAATCAATAGTTCTATCACTTTCGATTTTATTAATTTCTCCCTTAATTTTTAGGATTTCTAATTTGGTTTTCTGCTGGGGGTTTTTAATTTGATCGCTTTCCAGTTTTTTCATTTGCATTTCCAATTGATTGATCTCTGCTCTCCCTTGTTTGTTAATATAAGCATTCAGGGATATGAATTTACCTCTGATTACCGCTTTGGCTGCATCCCAAAAGGTTTGAAAGGATGTTTCGCCATTGTCATTTTCCTCGATGAAATTATTAATTATTTCTATGATTTCTTCTTTAACTAAACGGTTTTGGAGTATCATATTGTTTAATTTCCAATTGGTTTTAGATTTGGTTTTCCATGTACCATTACTAATCATTATTTTTATTGCCTTGTGATCTGAGAAGGCTGCATTCATTATTTCTGCTTTTCTGCATTTGTGTGCTATGTTTCTGTGACTTAATGTATGGTCAATTTTTGTGAATGTGCCATGTGGTGCTGAGAAGAAGGTGTATTCCTTTTTATCCCTATTTATTTTTCTCCATATGTCTATTAATTCTAATTTTTCTAAGATTTCATTCACTTCTTTTACCTCTTTCTTATTTATTTTTTGATTTGATTTATCTAAATTTGATAATGGTTGGTTTAAGTCTCCCACTAGTATGGTTTTATTGTCTATTTCTTCCTTCAATTCTCCTAGTTTCTCCATTAGAAATTTGGGTGCTATATTATTTGGTGCATACATATTGATTAATGATATTTCCTCATTGTCTATAGTCCCTTTTAACAAAATATAATTACCTTCCCTATCCCTTTTGATCAGGTCTATTTTTGCATTGGCTTTATCAGATATCATGATTACCACTCCTGCCTTCTTTCTATCAGTTGAAGCTCAGAAGGTCTTACTCCATCCTTTAATTCTGACCTTGTGGGTGTCAACCC
Source organism: Monodelphis domestica (assembly GCF_027887165.1). Taxonomy (NCBI): domain Eukaryota; kingdom Metazoa; phylum Chordata; class Mammalia; order Didelphimorphia; family Didelphidae; genus Monodelphis; species Monodelphis domestica. Next base: position 227,311,290 of record NC_077227.1, on the reverse strand, counting down.
GCCTCATGTGTGTTTCTTGAAGACAACATATGGTAGGGTTTTGGATTCTAATCCATTCTGCTATTCGTCTACGTTTTATGGGTGAGTTCATCCCATTCTCGTTCAAAGTTATGATTGTCATTTGTGGACTCCCTGGCATTTTGATTGCCTTCCCTAATTCTAACCTTTTCTTCTTCGGCTCTACCTTTTAGTCCAGTGATTTACTTTGAAACAGTCCCCCTTGTCCCCTCCCTTGATGTTTCCCTTTTTAGTCCCTCCCTTTTTGTTCCCTCCCCCTCCCCCCTCTCTTTCCCTCCCTTTTTGTTCTCCCTCTCCCCCTCCCCCCCTTGGTTTTCCCTTCTCCTTACCCTTGTTGGGTAAGATAGAATTCAAGATCCCAATGGATCTGGATGTTTTTCCCTCTCAGAGCTGATTTCCCTGAGATTGAGGTTTAAGTAACCCCCCCCCCCTTCCTCTCCTTCTTATAGGAGTTTTCTTCCCCTCCCCTTCCCATGTGAATCTTTGTGTGAGAATGATTATTCTATTTGGTCTTTCTTTACCCCCTATTTATACATTACATTTTCCCCACTTGTTAGTATACATAGGTTGATATAAATGTAGTCCTTATAGAAGAGAGTTTGAGTAAAAGAAGAAGATAACATTTTCCCCTTTCCTTAATATTTACCTTTTCAGGTATTCCTTGCTCTTTGATTTTCGGTATCAAACTTTCCACAGAGCTCTGGTCTTTTCTTTGCAAAAAGTTGGAAGTCTTCTATTTTGTTGAATGCCCATACTTTCCCTTGGAAGTATATAGTCAGTTTTGCTGGGTAGCTGATTCTTGGTTGGAGACCCAGCTCTCTTGCCTTTCTGAAGATCATGTTCCATGCCTTACGATCATTCAGAGTAGAACTTGCAAGGTCTTGGGTGACCCTGATTGGCATTCCTTTATATCTAAATTGTCTTTTTCTGGCTTCCTGTAGGATTTTTTCTTTTGTTTGATAGCTTTGGAATTTGGCAATTACATTCCTGGGAATTGTCTTTTGGGGGTTTAGTGTAGAAGGTGTTCTGTGAGCTCTGTCAGTGGCTGTATTGCCCCCTTGTTCTAGAATCTCTGGGCAATTTTCTTTGATTATATCTTGTATCACCATGTCCAGTTTGGTGTTTATTTCTGGCTTTTCTGGGAGTCCAATTATTCTTAAATTATCCCTTCTCCCCCTATTTTCCAGATCTATCACCTTGTCGGTGAGATATTTTATGTTCTCTTCTAATTTCTTGGTATTTTGGCTTTGCTTTATTGATTCTTGCTCTTTTACCCGATCGTTGTCTTCCAGCTGCCTGATTCTGGCCTTTAAAGCCTGGTTTTCTTTTACAGTTTGGTCAAACTGGTTTTGTAGATGCGTGAATTTCTTTTGCATTATTTCCAACTTTTCCTCCCAGAAGGCTTCCATCTTTTTGGTCATTTCTGATTCAAATTCTTCATAGGTTTGTGGAGAGTTTCCATTTCCTTTGGAAGGTTTTGGAGCATTTTCTTTTATATTATCTTCTGTCTGCTCTGTATTTTGTATTTTGGCTCCATAGAATGTGTCCAAAGTCGCCCCTTTCTTCTTATTTTTCTTGATATTTTGGGGCTTCTGTGGTTCTGTGGAGTTTGCCATTTCTGAATGTGGAGGATTAGTTTTTCTTGTCTCTGTCTGGTGATCCGAGGCTTTAGTCCTGGGCAGATGTTGGTTCTATGAGCTTTCCCTGGGTTAAACTGAATATGCCTCACTGGAACTGGAATGGAAGGGTCGGACCACGAGGCCACACTCTCCCCCTGGCTCGCTTTCCGGAAGTTGCCTTCAGAATCGCTGGCCATGAGGCTGTTTCGTCGGCCTGCGGGGGGATGGGCTGCAGCTAGCCCAAGCTCCGAGGGCGAGGACTTTCACTGAGCCATAGATAGCAGGATCCAGCCCGTGAGGCTGTCTTGCCCGCCCTGAGGGTTGCTGTTGTTTCGACCAGCTCTCTGCAGCGGAAGCCCCAGGCAGTAACTTTCACCGGGACTGTAGAAGGCCCTGAGGGTTCTGCTCTCTGAGCCCCGCAGGGCTGCGGCTTCCGGGAGCCTTGGACTCTGCGCTCCTACCCCTGAGGTCCGAGGGATCTCGGGTTCTGGCTTTTAAGGGGAGCCGTACCTTTTGATCCGGGTCCAGGTCCAGGAGGAGGGTTCCCAGGGTCTGTGCTGTTGATCGTTTTGAATTTCGGCGCCTTAGGAGCTTATCGTTTGAGATCGGTCGGGAAGGGTTTTCAGGAGATCTGAGCTTTAGCTTTCTCTAAGCTGCCATCTTCCTATATGTTGTTTATAAGAAACACATTTGAGCAGGGTGACACTCACAGATTCAAGGTAAAAGACTGGAGCAGAATTTATTAGGCATCATTTAAAGTAAAAAAAAAAAAGCAGAAGTAGCAATCGTGATACCAGACAAAACTAAAGTAAAAATTGATCTTATTAAAAGAGATAAGGAAGAAAATTACATTTTGCTAAAAAAAAAGAGATAAGGAAGAAAATTACATTTTGCTAAAGGGTACTATAAACAAGGAAGTAATATCATTACTAAACATTTATGTACCAAATGGTGTAGCATCTAGATTTCTAAATGAGAAATTAAAGGACCTTTAGGAGAAAATAGACAGTAAGACCTTACTAGTGGGAATCTCAACCTTCCCCTTTCAAAACTAGATAAATCAAACCAAAAATAAATAAGAAAGAAGTAAAGGAAGCGAATGAAATGCTAGAAAAAGTAAAGTTAATAGATATCTGTAGAAAATTGAACAGGGATAAAAAGAAATAAACCTTCTTCTCAGCAGTACATGGTACATATACAAAGATTGACTATGTACTAAAGCATAGAAATATTGCAAAGAATCAGGGTTCTTATCCTGGAACCCAAGAACTTCAATTTTTTAAACTATAATTCAATATAATTTTCTTGCATAAATCTCTGTATTTATTTTATGCATTTAAAATATTATTCTAAGAAGGGGTCCATGGCTTTTACCAGAAAGGAGTCTATGACATAAGAAATGCTAAGAATATCAATTCATGTGAAGGTAGAATTATAGATCCAAATAGTTCAATATAGGCAATAGGCTATATAATCCAAACTTGGAGAAGTCATATAGCCTCCTTGGACCTCGGTTTTCTTATTAGACATGAAGGGGCTCAACTGAATGACTTGAAAGTCCTTTAAAGTTCTATATTGATGAGCCCGTGATATGGTATTTCATGAGAGCAAGGTCCTTAGTACTGGATCTCTAAGGGAAAAGTATTTTATCTTGAGATATAATTTGAGAGTCGGGAACAGGAAAATGATTATGGAATTTTGTAGCTTGACTGGGATTTTAAACTCTGCTGCTATAATTGGGACTTTTTCTATGTACCATCAGAGAAATAGATTACAGAATAATCCATCTGATAATCTTGGCTATGTTCCCAATCATAAAATATTAGAGCTGGAAGGAAACTTAGAAGAGAAAATATTGTCACAAGGAACATAAGATGGGAGAAACAGAAGAGTGAATTACCTGGTGGTTTTTTTTTTAGTCTTGAGGTCTACTTGAAAAGATTCTAGAACTCTAATCAGCAAGAGAGAAGTTTGGGAGGGCTAGGAAGTGAATTCCTCCTCCAGATCTGATCCCAGGGCATTATATGTATATCCAGCCCTTTCTTTGTTCCTCCTGAAATTAGACTTGTATGCTCATTACATCCAGTGGGCCTGGGGCCCTTCACTTTCTTTACTTCCCTAGTCATAGCACCATGTAGTAATCTGGTTGTGATTATGATATCATAAGAAGTTTGGCTGTTCCTCTCCAACTCCCCTCTTTCCCCCCACCCACTTCCTACCATAAATGAAAGGAAGTGCCTGCAGGACTCTTGTCTCTATCAAGCCCCTCTTTCATTCTTTGTATAGCAGAGGTCAGACCCAGCAAAGACCTTACTTTGCTGCCAGTCTTCTTTGTCCATAAAGCAGTAGTGGTCAGAGACAGGAAAAGGCTCTTCTTTCACCAAAATGACACGATTTCTAGATCTGAAATAAAGGGGCAAGCTAAAACTAAAATTCAGCCCTGCCCCCATAAGAAAGACCTAAATGAAAGGAGATGAAAGAGGGGAAAAGAACAGGGGCCAAGACTTGAGTGCCAAGGCAAATGCACTGCAACAATTTGAATGAGTTCTGTGAGTTCTAAGAGTTTTTACATGAGAAGGGGAATTGATCAGATTCTCCTATCCATTTCAGCTCTCACATTCGGCAGCAAAGTCTATGTTAAACCAAAGATTATGTGCTAACTCCATAGAGATGATAGAAAATATGGAATCAGGACTACCTAATTTTATTGTGCTTCCAGAAAGACTAACATAAGAGCAAAGTCCTGAGGTAGACCAGATATTGCTAACATGAAGAAACCACGGAGAAATGTTTTCCTTTGAGAAAGAGTGTTATCTCTAAGTAGGATAATGGAAAACCCTTGCCCTTCTTGGAGTACTTCTTTCCTAGAATTTCCAATGACAATTCGGTCACTATGCCGTTTTAACAGTCTTCTAACTTTGCACTTCTTAGTCTCTGCACTGTATCACCCTGCTAGTCAACTTTTGAGTCTATCACCCACAATTTTTTTCTATTTCAGTCCTCCAAGCTGTAAGACCATAAATTGGCCAACCATACTCCATTGGGTAGAAGAAGGTGACTGTGAGACCAAATTGATTCTGCAACAAAAGGAAAAAAAGAAAACCCACACTTAAGATTTACATATCTATATGAGATGAGAAGTATAGAACTGGAGTGCACAAATTAGCCCCCCTTTACCCCCCCCCCGTAACTCAGCTAACAAGGGGAATGGATAGGATATTATCTATAATCCCATATGCTATGGAGTAATTTGGGATTGGGTGGATACTGATCCACAAAATTCTCACTGGGAAGACTAGAGAGACTTAGGATTGATTTAGGGATGAGAACAAAACAGAATGAAAAAAAAACTGAAATTATATAGACTATAAAGAAGGAATTGAAATTTATAGAAATTGAAATTACAGTTCCATTAATAAGGGCATGAGTTTTCTTGAAGATTTTTTAAAATATATTTTACTTGATCATTTCCAAGCATTATTCGTTAAAGACATAGATCATTTTCTTTTCCTCCCCCCCACCCCCCATAGCCGACGCGTAAATCCACTGGGCATTACATGTTTTCTTGATTTGAACCCATTGCTTTGTTGATAATATTTGCATTAGAGTGTTCATTTAGAGTCTCTCCTCTGTCATGTCCCCTCAACCGCTGTATTCAGGCAGTTGCTTTTCCTCGGTGTTTCCACTCCCACAGTTTATCCTTTGCTTATGAATAGTGTTTTTTTCTCCTAGATCCCTGCAAATTGTTCAGGGACATTACACCGCTATTAATGGAGAAGTCCATTACGTTCGATTATACCACAGTTTATTAGTCTCTGTGTACAATGTTCTCCTGGTTCTGCTCCTCTCGCTCTGCATCACTTCCTGGAGGTTGTTCCATTCTCCATGGAATTCCTCCACTTTATTATTCCTTTTAGCACAATAGTATTCCATCACCAACATATACCACAATTTGCTCAGCCATTCCCCAATTGATGGGCATCCCCTCATTTTCCAGTTTTTGGCCACCACAAAGAGCGCAGCTATGAATATTTTTGTACAAGTCTTTTTGTCCATTATCTCTTTGGGGTACAGACCCAGAAGTGCTATGGCTGGATCAAAGGGTAGATATTCTTTTGTCGCCCTTTGGGCATTTTCTTGAAGATTTTTGTCTAAAATAATTGGTCATTAGGGGCAGGTAGGTGCCTTGGAGATGAGAGGTCCTGGGTTCAAATTTGGCCTAAAATATTTCCTAGTGGTATGACCCTGGGCAAGTCATTTACCCTTAATTGTCTAACCTTTACGACTCTTCTGCCTTGAAACTGATACTTGGTATTAATTCTAAGGCAGAAAGTAAGGGTTGGGATTTTTTTAAACCCTTACCTTCCGTCTTAGAATCAATAACACAATTTGTTCATCCACTCTCCAATTGAAGGGCATCCCCTCATTTTCCAATTTTTTTGCCACCACACAAAGCACAGCTATAAATATTTTTGTATGAATCTTTTTCCTATAAAAAATATAAAATAAAATAACTGGTTCCTATTGCTAGAAGAATGGCCTTGAGTTGTTTTTCCAATGAACTCTCTTCTGTGTACCTAGTAATAAAGTTATTCAAAGAATAAAGATGCCAAAATTTGCTCATGGACTGCATTTCTGCTTGAACTCAATTTTCCTGAACCAATGTCCTACCTTCAAAATACTACATAATTACAAGGAACAAGTTAATATTCACTTAGGCTCTTTTGATGAGTACTTCAGTATCTCTACACTTGATAGAGTGGCCAATAGGTAATTAATTCTAGAGTTAGAAAAGACCCTTCCACAAAATTACCTTCTGTATAATCTTATGCCATCTCCTGTATCTACAGATGAGGAGCAGTGAACTTAGAAACAAGGACACCTGAATTCAAATCCTATCTCTGACAATAATCTTCAATAGACAGGATTTGAATTCAGGTCTCTTTGCTTGTATTTCTGAAGAAATCTTTTAATATCTTTGCAACCTCAGTTTCCCTATCTGTCAAATGAGGGAGTTGGACTTGGCCACCTCTCTGTTCCGTTCTGGCTCTAAATCTATGGTACTACGATAAGAAACTGTGACCCTAAAAGCTTAAGTGACCTTCCCATGGTCACAGATTTTTTAAGTCACAGATTGGTACTAGAATTAGATTTCCTCTCTCTTCACCCCATTGCCCTCGTCAATCCCAACAGATAGAGCTGATTTGATCAAGCAACCATCCCCTTCGGATGCTGAAATGCCATTTGCACAGACCTAGTATGTTTCTAAACAAGACAAAAAGAGAGACAAGGCAATCATCAAGATATTTCAACTAATAGTGCAAGAATCATTCAGTTATTACAAGGAAACTTAACAAAAGAAAGGAGGGTAATGGGATTTCTGCATTTAGAGTACCATGCTTGAAGTCAGAAAGATTCATCTTCCTGGGTTCAAGTGTGATCTCAGACATTTACTAGTTGTGTGACCCTAGACAAGACACTGAACTCTGCCTCAGTTCCCTCATCTGTAAAATGAACTAGAGAAGGAAATGGCAAACCACTCCGGGATATTTACCAAGAAAATCCCAAATGTAGTTGAGTCTGACACAACTCAAATGACTGAACAACAATATCAATAGTCAGAAGAATTTTTTGGAAAGTTTTACTTAGGGGCCCAGAATATTAATTTCTGAGGCTTTGCTTCAGGAAAAGCAGGGATTTGGAGGATGAATTCTCAATTTTGACCCTTGATGTTCATTGTTTTACAAAAAATATAATTATTCTTCTTCCCGTAGTATTGTCCACCTATTATTCTTACCTGAAACAGGTTCCAACAACCCATGAGGCTCCCTTACTGTACTATCAATTAGTTAAATTTATTAATTTATTAATTATTTTATTATTATGTCACTTGGAGGTGTTTTATACTCTGAGGTCACCCCAACCAAAGATTATAACTTAGATGTTTTTATTAATTAATTATTAATATTAATTAATTAATTATTAATTAAATCCACAAGATAACTGCTTAGCATCCATTTTGCTTTGTCTATTGTACTTCAAAGCTAAATTCCACCACCAATAAATCAGTTGTCTTCTTTCATTTCATTTTTTTTCAAAGCAAAAGAAAAATATACAGTCTATGGGTCTCATGAATTTCAGGAGGGATGCGAACAAGAGTTTGAAAAGGATGGGAAGGTGTGAATGAGCTTCAATCTGTACTGGGAGTGAGGGTATTCACACCACTGAGATCATGGACCCTCAAAATACAAAGTGTTTCTTTTGCATTTCAAAAAAATCTCAGCTATTCCCATTTAAAAAATTAATGAGCACACCCTGATGAACTAAAAAGGCTCCAGGGTACAAAAATGTTCATCACTACTTTGACTCATAATGCTCTTTTGGACCAATTTTAATTAAGTGGGATGTGCCAGTAACTTCAAATGAGTTTACCAACTTCTTCTAAAAGTCCTCTGATTAGAGCATGAGGTCCAAATGTGTAACCACAAACAGAGCACATGACATTACAATCCAAATGACTGTTGCTATTTTTAAATAATGTTTATTAAAATCTGTTGGCCTGCAATAAGAGTAATTTATAGTTGTCTGTAGCCCGACTTACACAAGGCCTCCTATGGTTTTGCTCATTAGCACACATAGGAGGGGGAAAAAGAAAGAATTTCCTTTGAATATTTTCCTTCCATTTCTCCTTTCTAATGAGATCAGATTGTGTAACTCTTACTAGATAGAATTTCTTTTCTACTTCAACAACAGAGATGACCCTAAATGTTCAGAACCTGTTAATTATCACAAAGGAAAATAATGCAAATAAATATAAGAAAGCACTGAACTCTTTCCAGGAACCAAATGAACTAAGATGTCCAAATGGGCAGGGCCTCATGTAAAAGGTTCCTATGTACCTCTAGATAAAAATAAGAATTGAACTCATAATTTCAAAACATCATTTAATATACAAATTTCTATCTTTGGGGTTCTGGGAAAGAACTCTGTATTTGGACACAAGAGATCTCAGTTCCAGTTTTGGCTCTGTCTGTAACTCACTTTATAAACTTGAGCAAGAAAGGCATTAAATAAATGCCTTGGATCTATTTTGGATTTTATTTTATTATCTTGGATTATTTTCCTTCTTTGAAGGAATAGGAAACTAACCTAGAAAAGATCCTTTAATTCCCTTTCACTTATAACATTATGATCCAACCCTATACCTATTATCACAATCAGAAAATATAAATCTAAGATGGAGCCTCCCAATCCAATGACTCACTCCTGGAGTTCCTGTTGAGGCAGTTAGGTGGTGCCAAGAAGACCTGAGTTCAAATCCAGCCTCATGACACCTACTAGCTGTGTGATCTTGGGCAAGTTACTTAGACCTCTGTTTGCCTCAGTTCCCTCAACAAATAAATGGGGATAATGATAGCACATCCCAGGGTTATTGTGAGGATTGAATAATATTTGTAAAGTAGAAAGCACAATATTCAGCATATAGTAATTTTAATTCTGGGTTCATTGATTATATTTGAGTAATTTTTTTAAACCCTCACCTTCCATCTTGGAATCAATACTGGGTATTGGTTCCAAGGCAGAAGAGTGGTAAAGGCTAGGCAATAGGGGTTAAGTGACTTGCCCAGGGTCACACAGCTAGGAACTGTCTGAATCCAGATTTGAACCCAGAACCTTCCATCTCTGGGCCTGACTCTCAATTCACTGAGCCACACAACTGTCCCAATTTTTTAAAATTAATCTTACATTCTTCTTTGAATCAATGTGAAATATTATTTCCAAGGCAGAAGAGCAATAACGACTAGGTAACTGGGGTTAACTAATTTGCCCAGGGTCACACAATTAGGAAGCGTTAGGTCACATTTGAACCTAGAACCTTCTGCCTCTAGGGATGGCTCTCAATCCACTGATCCACCTAGCTGATCCCCCTTTTTTCAGCTTATCATTCTTAATTATTTCTTCTTGCTTATTCAAACTGTTCCACTGAATTACTTCTCTGTTTATTTTGTTTTTTGTTTTCCCTAGTATGGAATAGTTCTTATGCTTAGGCATGACCTCTTCATACTTTTCCCTCACTATTTCCCTTAATAAACCTTCTACCTTTCCAAAGAAATTCTGTTATTCTTTTGTGAAGTGCAAAATTTATCCCATTAGTAATTTGATTAGTAGAGCATTAAAAGTGTAAGTTGGTTAAACTAACATTGTCATTTTGATTTTATTGGTATGACCCAACTATGGGCATTGAATATTTCTCTAGTTATTTAAGTATCCCCGTATTTCTGTAAATAATATTCTTATAAACATTTATGTAAATCTTGTACATGCTATACAGTTAACACCTAGATATTTTATGAATTTATAGTTATTTTGAATAGAATTTCACTTCCAACAAACTGTCATTCTTTATTTCTCAGGGCTGATTCTCCAACCCAACTTACATGCAAAATGATAGATCTGTTTGTTTGTTTTTTCTCCCAGAGAGAAGGGTAGTCATGAACTGTTATGTTGCTACAGTTCGTTCTCAGGTTCATAGAGGTAATTTTGGTGTGGTGTGACAGACATGTATAATTCATGTCTGTACCTCACGAATCCCCACACATGTGCTTCCCATTTACACAAATCAGTCATAACAGCACTGTTAACTCTTTAAAATACATTTATTTTTTATTTTTAACATTTATTTTTTAAAATTTGAGTTCCACATTCTTTCCTTCCCTCTTGCTCCACCCCACACATTGAGAAGGCAAGCAATATGACATCAATTATACATATGAATGCATACAAAACATTTTAGCCATATTACAAAAAGAAAAACAAAAAAAATGAAAAATCTGTGCACTCAAATTCCACCAGTTTTCTCTCTGGAAATGGGCACATTTTTCATCATGAATCCTTTGGAATTACCATGGATCAGTGTATTGATCAGAGTAGCTAAGCCTTTCACAGATGATCATCTTGGCAGTATTACTATTACAGTATACAATGTTCTCCTGGTTCAGCTCATTTCATTTTGCATCAGTTTATATAAGTCTTCTCATCCCACTCATCATTCCTTAGAGAACAGTGTCCATCACAATAGTATATTGCAACTTGTTCAGCCATTCCCCAATTGATGGGCATCCCTTCAATTTCTAACTTGCCACCACAAAAAGAGCTAAAATAAATATTTTTGTATACAGATGGACCCTTTAACTTTTTTTTAAAAATCTCTTTAGCATACAAAACTAGTGGTATTATTGCTGAGTCAAAGGGTATACACAATCTTATAGCCTTTTGTGCACAGTTCCAAATTGTTCTCCAGAATGGTTGGACCAGTTCATAACTCCACCAACAGACACTATTAACTCTTAAACATGAAACACTACACAAAAGACAAAAGTAAAAATAATGATAACAAAATTCACTCAATAGAAAGCAAAAGCAGGAAGAATCAAAACATAATAGTCCACCCATGAACCTATGTCACAGCCTTCCTCCAAATCTCTGTGGTAGGGTTGGGGGAAAAAGACATATATACTTAACAGAAGCCTAATAGATAGGCATATGAATAGTGAGCAAATCTCAATTTGTATCATCATCTCAGCTTTATTGTCTTCTCCTTTCTGTCTTCTGTTTTCTGAGGTCTTGGCTTCTGCAAGTAGTTTTTTTCATTGTTTTCTTTGCTCTTTCTTGGTCTCTGTCTCTTTCTGTATTTCTCTATCTCTATCTTTCAACTTTTTCAATTACTGACTGTGGGTCTTCTGATTTGACTTCTAATCTTCAAATAATCACTTCCTTGTGTGTAGTGACCCGATCTCTGTTAGACTGGAAAGCACCAGACCTACATTTCTGTCAGATATGACACAAATAGTCCATATGCCATAATCCCTGGGTCCTAAAACAATTCTTTGATTCATAGTTTCCCAGCAATAAACCCTCCAAGTCCTATAAACAGTTCTGTTCAAATTAGCTAGTGGAAAACAATGCACTGCAGCCATCTCTAACATCAATCATTACTATTGCCTCTGAGTTACTTTTTTTCATGTCCTCTCAGTATTTTTATCCAAGGGGATTTTTTTCCCCTGGTTGCTCTGAACTCTGGTATTTTTTGTCTCAGAATGTCTTTCTCCCTCTGTGCTTCACATATAGCACTCTTTCATACACTTTGGTAAATAAAATGTCCACATAAGAAAGATACTATTGCCTTATGTGTCTTTTATTCCAAGTGTTCTTTGCCTTATCCTCACTCAATTCATGAGCTTGGGGTTTGTTTTTCATGAAAATAAAACAACCACAAGAAATAATCCTCTACTTTGCTTTTAAGTCCTTTTTCTAATTCTAGCTTGATGAAATTCTAGATGAAAATAAACCTTTAATTTGTCCTTAATTGCTAAATAAAGCATTTAACTTTCTGTTATTTGGCCAGTTTGCATGATGAGTAATTCCCTGTTCAACTCTGACCCTTGTCAAAAGAATTCTTCAAATCCTTCCATTTTACTTAATTTCTGGTTATTTTCTGTGATGTTTAGGCTCAGCTTTGCAAGATATGTTATTTTTAGGTGACAGCCAAACTCCTTTGATCTTAAGAATATGATATTCTAATTTCACCCTGGATTTATTGTAACCATAGAATAATCCTATGCTGTTCTGATTTGTTATCCTTGGTATTAAAGAGTTTTTTTCTTATTGTCCATAAGATATATTCTTTGATACAGTGCTAAAATTTTATTACACTATTTCTTGATGATTTAACCCCTGAGTTTTTTGTGATAGTGTTCTGTGAATTAACTCAATTTGAGCTTTTCCATTTGAATATTTTAAGACAATTTTTCTGTAAGATTTTGTTTTAATAGTCAAATATTCCAGATTTTTATTTTCTTGATTTTTCCCAGGAAGATCTACAACCTATAGATTATAACTTTATATTCTGTCTTCAACTTTGTGATTCTTATTTTGTTGAGTTCATGTATTCTTCAAATCTTGTTGGGTTTTACATTTTGTTCCATTATTTTTCTTTATGTTTTGCATTTTTGCATTCCAATTTTGTTATTTATTTTTTAATGGAGCTAATACCTCTCTTTTGTTCCAAATGTACTAGCTTCTGGTTAGGCTAGTAAAATGTATTAATTTTTTCATTAAAAGCTCCAGTTACTTTTGTATTTTTCATATAATCATTTTGTTGCCCCTTGGAGCCAAAATGCATGGTTTTGTAATTGTTTCATTGTTATTTCAGGGTTACATAATATATTGTGGGATCCTAAGTTCGAATCTTACCTCAGACATTAGCAGTGTGACCTTGAAAAAGACACTTATCCTCCCAGTTTCAGTTTCCTCATCTGTAAAACTAGGGAGTTGTTTGGACTTCGTATTCCCAAAATTTCCTTTCACCTCTAAATCTGTAATGTTATGATTCCATAAGGAATGTCCTTATTAGTGACTTCTATGATAGATTCACTCAAGTATTGAAGCACTGAAGTGATATTCTTTGATCCTCTTCAGACATAGCATCTTCTGACTACTGTTTGAAAGAATGTAGCGATTGTATTTTGTGAGACATTTCTTTGGATATTTGGATGTATCAAAGGCAAACAGATAAAAATGAAAGAGGTGTACCTATATCCTATTAGTTTTGGAAGTTATCTCCCTCTGATCATGGAAGAAAACTGAAATTTTATCACCCATAATATAGCTGAATCTCCAAAGCGGTCTTACTCTGATCTTGTTATAGTTCACAGGTAATCCTGTGGCCTAAGATCCAAGATCCTACTAATCTGGGAAGGCTTCGATGATAGGGCTAGGGTCAAACTATAACCAAAGGACTAGTTTAATAAGTTTGGAGAGGATCCTCATCAAAAAGTTATACAGAACTTTTTTTTTTGCTCTAGAGATTCAGAAAAATATCTAATAAAGGGTAAGAAAGAATGTTAGAATCTGCATTAGTAGAAGTGCTTTCATTATAAAGTGGTAGCAACTAGTATATACTTAATACGTGCTGGTTTAATTTAATTTAAATATTTGGAATATTGTGCTTTCATGAAGTGCTTCCATGATATACTGCTATGAAATGAATGATGTATGCTTAATCAATCAACCCCCAAATCAACATTCAATTAATAAATGAATTTAATAGACATCTACTATATTGCTAGGTACCATGGTAGGTGTTATGGATACAATGACAAAAAAGGAATCAGACCCTGTTCTCATGAAATTGATATTCTATAGAGCTATGCATAATCTTAGGTAATGTTTAACTTAAGTAATTTGTAAACTAGTCAAGCTCATATCAGGCACATTACTGAATGTTCTCAGGAATTCTCTGAGAAAAATGTGTCCTCTGAGAAGTTTCAGAGCATGGGTATTTTGTAAGAGCACTAGTCAAATCTAGTGCTGGCAATACCACATGTTACTAAATATATCATTCACTGGATAATGACAATTCTCCATGCTCCTTCTCCTCTTCCTAAAAATACCATGAAATTGAGAAGAATTTTAACTGATAGAAAGACAATCTAAGCTTTAGGAATGCTAAATGTTGGAAAGTAATAAATGTTGGGAGGTATGGGGAAATTGGGGCACTACTGCGCTATTCATAAAGTTGTGAACTAATCCAAACATTCTGGAGAACAATTTAGAACTATGCTCAATGGGCTTTAAAAGTTGATCCAGTAATACCACTACTAGGTCTGTATCCCAAAGAGATAGAAAAAAAGTGGGGGTGAGGAAGGACCAATTTGGAAATTGAACAGATGTCCATCAATTAGGAATGTCTAAACAAGTTGTGGCCTGTGACTGTAATGGAATACTATCATGTTACAAGAAATGATGAGAAGGATCATTTCAGAAAAACACAGAAAGACCTATGTGAACTGATGCAAAATGAAGTGCGCAGAACCAGGAGAACATTGTACACAGTAAGCAATATTATATGATGAACAATTGTGAATGGTGTAGCTAATCTTAGCAAAACTGTAATGGAAAACAATCCTTAGAGACTCATGATGAAAAATACCATCTGCCTCCAGAGAAAGAACTGATGGAGTCATGCCAAATTATACTATATTTTACCTTATTTCTTCATTTTTTGTTTGAGTTTTCTTCCACAAAATGACTAATAGGGAAAATTGCTTTACATTATTGCACATGTAAAATCTATATCATATTGCTTGCTTTCTAAGGGAAGAGGGAAAGAGGTGAAATTAAACAAACTTTTCCTAGGTGTAAGGCAAACATTGTTCTTAGCAATGTTGTGTTAGCACGAGTTGGTTCTTTTAGAGCAAAATAGAAAACTTTTGGTGGGGGGACTGGCAGTCCAACTAAGACAGAAATGTGGCATTTGGCCCATTGTGTGGGAGGGTAGCATGTGGTATGAGAAAGAAAAAATTAGTTTATTTGGACTTGGCAGGTATTTTCCTTACAGCGGAACTGGACAGTCCTACCAAGGTGTACCAGCCAAATATCCTGTCTGGACAGATCTCTGCAAAATGCCTTAAGTGGGGAGCATCCAAAACCTTAGGCTACCGGTCATGCTCAGTTCAGATAGCTTATTTTATTCCTCTTTCAAGGTCATAAAAAGTATAAATGAGGAAAACAAGAGAAGGGGTTATTTTTGTTTTTATTTTAACTTCAAATTGGAATGGGAAGTCAGGACACTAAAATTCTAACTTCAGCTCTGTCACTCTCTTTGTGAGCTGAACTGTCACTATGCTTTGGGAGCGGGGATTCTTTGAGGAGAGCAGAGTTCTCTTCTTCCCTTAGAAGGCATATATCCTCCCTATTATTAACTACTCTTCCCACATCTGTCCTCAAAATTCTGTTTGTCCATCCATCAATAGTGGGACCATCTTAAATGCCATTGGTACAACCTCCTGCATTACCACAATCATTTTTGCCCTAAGATGAAAGAATCCTTCTTCTTTTAGAGAAAGTTACTTCTCTGCATCATATTTTATTCTAATGCAAAATGAAAGGGGCATAATAAATGACCTCTAAGGTACTTTATTAGCTAGTGGAACTAGCTCTTAGTATGGGGGTCCGAAAACAGGGGTTTAGACTTAGTTTTTCCTTTGTACTAGCTAAAGAATGTTGGATAGAGCAGGTGGTACAGTGGATAAAGCATTAGACCTGGAGTCAAGAAGACTCATCTTCATGAGTTCGAATTTGGCCTTAGACACTTACTAGCTGTGTGGCCCTGGGCAAGTCACTTAACACTATTTGCCTCAGTTTCCACATCTATAAAATGAGCTGTTGAAGGAAAATGGCAAACCACTCCAATAGCTTTTCCAAGAAAAACTCCAATGATGTCAGGAAGAGTAGGATGTTACTGAAAAATAACTGAACAACAAATGGGAGGTAATTTCAGAGGGAAGGCTTCAGTGATGGCCTGGGAAGATCTTTTGTAGAAGGTGGGATCTGAGCTGAATCTTGAAAGAGGCCTGGGAAGCCAAGGAAACCTAGTGGCTAGTGAATTTGAATTTGAATCCAGGTTTCTCCTAACTCCAAACTAAATCACTCTGCTGAGGCTAATCAACTAATCAATGAGTGGGTAAGATTTAGAGTTAAAAGAGACCTAAGAGAACATTTTTTCCAACTCTCATTGCCACTTTGCATAATTGTTAGTAGGATCAAATGAGAAAACGTTGTAAATATTAGATAAACATTGCTTCTTTTTCATTTCTTCTTCTTTCTTCTTTGTTTCAATGGTATAGGACAGTAATGACAAACCTTTTAGAGAGAGAGTGCTAGGGCTTGCCTTCACCCCATCCCTCAGGGACTGAGTGCCATGCCCCACTCCCCCAGAGACAAAATGCCACACCCTAGCCTCCCACCTTGCTACCCCTTACCCCAGATGGGAGAGAGAGGAAGCACTCCTATTGGGCTGTTGTGTAGAGGAACAGGTGAAGGGAGATCTATGTGGATGTGGGGAGAGTGGTGCCAGTGCTCTGCTCCTCTCCAGCTATGTGCCACACTGTGAGCTATGCTCCCCTCAGACCTAGCTCCTCTCCAACCCCATCACAGGAATCTCAACAGTCTGCTGTTTGTGCTGCACCCTAACACATCATATAAGCCCCCTCCCTCCTCCTCCCTTCCTCCCATCTTACCTCAGACAGGGGAGGAAGGAAGTGCTCCCATTAGCTGCTGAGCAGAAGGGTGGAGGAAGTGAGGAACATCCTGAGGTGCATGGAGAGTGGGAGGGGAACAGCTCCACCCAGGGTCCTTCTGGCTTTCTAGTAACAAACCCTTGTGGGTGACTATAGGCATGCCCACAGAGAGGATTCTACATGCCTTTTTTGGCACATGTGCCAGAGAGGTTCACCATCATGGATATAGGAGATCCCTGGAGAAGAAACCCTTCTACCCATCTAGATGGGTAATTGTCTTACAACTTGGACATAGTCACCTGAGTCACTTAGAGGGGAAATGACTTACCCAGGTCACACTGTCAGTTCGTGTCAGAGTTGGACTTGAACCAGGTCTTCTGATTTTAAGGGTGACTCAACATCTGCTATAGAATGCTGCCTTTGACCACCAGGACAAATCACCAGGTCATTTTCTCTCTGTGGCACCAAGAATGACCCAGGGAGAAGGAAACAGGGTCAATTAAAAAGAGTGAAAGAATTTTAACTAGAGCTATATTGAACCTTATTGTGATGAAAATTCTCTAGAGATTGTATATTAATGTATAATTATTTATTAGTAAAAGTTGGGGAAAGATAGACAGATAGACAGACAGACAGAGAGAATTGCATAAACACCTGGCCACACCTAACTAATCTGAGTTTGCTGCTCTTCTCCAGGAAGTCTCCAGCCCAAGAGAGACAATAGCCAAAAAAACACAAAAAGAGCTAACCACTGAACAGAAGAAAATGATGTGTTGGTATGTTCAACACAGTATGACCTTACTGTCAGGTGGTCAGGCCACAATCCTTTATTAAGTACCTGTCCATTCCATCTGTTCTGTAGTTTCAAAGAAAGGGAAAAACAAACATGAAAAAATTATGCATTGCATAGAGTGTTGGCCTTGAAGTCAGGAAAATCAGAGTTCAAATTCTGCCTCAAAAACTTACTAGCTGCATGACCCCAGGCAATGCACTTTCATTCTCAGGTTCTTCATCTTTAAAATGGAATTATAACAATACAGTACAGAGCTATTCTGAAAATTAAATGTGATAATATTCATCAAGGACCTTGCAAACTATAAATTGCTATATAGCTATTGGCTTCCATTAATGTTTACAAAAAAAAAAAACATGGTTCTGTTCCTCCAGAAACTCATATTCCAATGGAGGAGACAGCACATAAAGCACAACATAGACACAAGTTATACACAGAATAAATGGAATGGAAGTCAGCATGTCAATTAAAAAGAACATTAGGCTAGGACTTGGGACACCTGGACTCTAGGATCTATCTTTCTACTTACTCCTTGACTGATCTAGGAAAAATTACTCTCATTCTGGGAGCTCAGTAAAATGAAGAAGTTATAGCTAATATTCTCCCAAATCCCTTCTGACTTTGACATTCCTTGTTGAAGTGTTCCTTCCAGCTCTATATTACTTCTAGCAAAAACATTTTGAAGGGCTCAAATGTAAATTTTACATTTCTCATAATTAATACATTTCATTTTATCTTTCAAATAATGAAATCCAAAAAATGATCACAAGTTATCATGCACATGCCTTTATATTTCTTTTAAAATCTAAAGTAACTTAAACCATATTTTACTAAAATCATCTTGACCTTATGGGAGACACATGAATATGGTACTAGACTACCAGTGCTAGACTGAGAGGACCTAGGCTCAAATGCTACCTTTTACAATGGCTAGAGCACTAGGCCTGGAGTCAGGAAGAACCGAGTTCATATTTGATCTCTACACTTAATTATGTGAGTCTGGGGAAGTCACCTTACCCTGTTGTTCTTGAGTTTCTTTATCTATAAAATGAGCTGGAAAAAGAAATGCCAAACTACTCCAGTATCTTTGCCAAGAAAACCCTAAATGGGATCACAAGGAGTCCATAAAATGACTAACAACTGAAATGACTGACAGACAACTTAAATATGAAAGAATTGATTAAAGAATCAATTAAAGAATTGTTAAAGAATTGTGTGGCCCTGAACAAGTCATTTAACCTCCACAGGCTTTAATTTCTTCATTCATAAAATGAGTGATCAGATGAGATGATCTCTGAGATCCCTTCCAGCTTTAGATTCTTTCTTAGGTGTTAATATGACATTATTTCTGTTATTGCTATCTTTATTTACATAATTGTGACCATTTTGCTTATCACTTTTTAGTTCTAATTTCTCCATTTTGAGTCATTTGTTTTTCTTCATTAGTTATAGTTGTCTCTGACTCTTCATGACCCAATTTGGAGTTTTTTTGGCAAAGATACTGGAGAATTTTGCCATTCCTTTTCTCACTAATTTTACAGATAAGGAAACTGAGGCAAATCAGGTTAACCGATTTAGGCAAGGATCACATAGCTAGTAAATGTCTGAGGTCAGATTTGAACTCAAGTGTTCCTGACTCCAGGCACAGCTCTCTATCCATTGTACCACCTAGCAGCAAGTAATGAATATAGAAGGTAGCATTTGCCCTGGGTCACTTGTTATATCTTCCCAAATTTCTTTTAATTCTTCACAGTTGGCATTTCTTATGGCACAGTAATATTCCATTACATTAATATGTCATAATTTGTTTAGTCATTGCCCAGTTATTGTACAAGAGGTTTATTTCCAGTTTTTGGCTGTAACAAATGCTGCTAAGAATATTTTTGTACAAGCAAGTATTCTTTCTTATTATTAACTTTGTTGAAGAATCATCTTCAATTCAACAAGCTCAGAGTGAGACCCTACTATATATTAGGTGCTGTTCTAGGCACCAAAGACACAAAACAAAGTCTTTGCCTTCAGGAAGCTTACTCTTTATTGAAGGAAACAAAGTGTATAGACAAGAAATTACATCATAGTTACAAATTTAGTATACCAAGAACACTCTATCTTACCTTATTCTTCCAGAGCCAAGCCAACTACATCTCCCCCTCAGTGTTCTCGGTGTTCCCCAACTTCTGAGGAGTGGGATCTTTTTCTCCAATGCTATTGATTTAAGCCCCGATTCTGGATGTGTACCCCCTACTTCCCACCATTTGCCACCCAATGATAAGCACTCCAGTTCCAATTCACCAATTATCATCTTTTACAAATGAATACTTACTTTGAAACTATATAAGGACAGAAATACAAACATTTGTTTGTAACAGTTAAGGGACACACTTGCTCTTTGAAAGTTTTTCCCTGGAGAGAGTAGATTCAGATTGAACATTGTTTGTATATAACATTGATCCTACCAAATTCATGACCACATTCAGCATCTTTAACTGATGAACTCTTGTCCCAGCCAAAAATGGGCTGGGTGCCGAAGGGGACTCCTTAGTCTACATGTCATGAAGGTTAGACTAGCAGCAAGACCTAGCATAGAATTCACCCCAAGACCTCCTACTAGCATGCTTTTCTGACCATTTGAAACTCATGAGGTCAAGCATCAAATTTCTTTCAAAAAATGAAAGAACCTCTGAGATGGGTAAACAACTGAAGCCCATATTCTTCCATCACATGCTGGCCTTGGATATAAGGCTTCTCCTTTCAACAGAACTTGGTTTTTGTTTTTGTTTTTTTTTTCTTTTCTCTCAGCAGAGCTTCAATGTGTAGAAAGAAGTGAAATTAAAAGAATTGACAAGGTCCATTAGTGCCTCTTGATTGCCTCCCTAACCAGCCCCCAAGTTCTGTCCTCCAACACTTATTAGCTATGTGACTCAAGGCAAGTGAATTACCCCTGTTTGCCTCAATTTACCCATCTGTAAAATGAGCTGAAGAAGGAAATGGCAAACCACTCTAGTATCTTTGTCAAGAAAATTGTGAAAGGAGTCATGAAGTCAGACACAATTAAAACAACCAAATAACTATAGAAACAGTGATATCAATAGCTAACATTTATGTAACACTTACTTTGTGTCAGACACTTTACAACTATCATCTTATTTGATCTTCAAAACAACCCTAGGGATTGTTCTATTATTATCCCTCTTTTATAGAGGAGGAAACTGAGGCAAATAGAGATTAAGTGACTTGCCCAGAGATACATAATGATGAGGTCAGATTTAAACTTAGATCTTCCTAATTCTAAACCTGGTATTCTATCCACTGTATCACCTAGCTACCCTATGTAAATAATGGAAAATCAGTCTAGAAAGATAAATTGGAGCCAAATCATACAGGATTCAAATGCCAAGCAGAGCAGTTAGTATTGGAGTCACTCAGTTCAAGGTTATAAATATTCTCATAGCTCATATTTCATAATTCCAAATTACTTTCCAAAAAAATCAAACCACTTTGGAATTTGTTGTGATGTGTATTAGGAAATGTGGATCTATAAACCATTTTTTGAATAAACTGCTGTCAAACTCTCAACAGTCTTTGGGAAACAGTGAATTTTTCTCCAATGTTTTGTGATCTTGGATTTGTTAACTACTAGTCTAGAATATTTGGTTCTAGATATTTTTCTATTTTTGTCACTCTCAGAGTGTTGTAATAATTATTGCTTTAAAGTGTAATTTGAGATCAAAACACACAAATCCCCCCCCCTTTTTTCCTCTTAATTTCCTTTAGTACTTTTGAGAGCCAGCATAGTATAGTGGCTAAAGATTCAGCTTGTATGCCAAGAAGATATGAGTTCAAGACCTGTCTACAGCATATTGACTGTATGATTCTGGGCAATTTACTTCAGTTCTCTCTTCTGCTTAGCTTAAGAATAGAAGTTTTGGAAAAGTTTCATTGAAAACATGCCATTTTAGGGGGCAGCTAGAGCACCAGACATAGAGATGGGAGGTCCTGGGTTCAAATCTAATCTCTGACACTCCTTAGCTGTGCAACCTTGGGCAAGTCACTTAACCTCAACTACCTAGTCATCATTCTTCTGTCTTAGAATTGATATTAAGGCAGAAGGTTAAAATTTTTTTTAATTCAAGTTTTTTTCTGCAATGGAATTGTGTATTCTAGCAGAATTACAGGTCTAGTTGTTATCCCAGTGCTTAATGTGCTGTTCTTCCATATAAATTCTATTTCCTCTCTCTCTAAGTCTATTAAGTATCCCATTTGAATTTCAGTTGGTATTATATTTAATTTACAAATTAATTTGGATAGTATAGTAAATATTACTCTGCTGGCTAGGCCTAACATTCTGCATTGACTCCAACTACTTCTACAATTGCTTAGTTATTACTCTATTTTTCTAAAAAGTATTTGTAGTCATCTTAATAAATGTTCTCCATGTCTTGATAAGTTAATGCCCAAAGATTTAATAAAATATGGTATTTTTTAAAATAGTAAATTACAGGGGTCATCTGGGTAGCTCAGTGGAGGTCCTGGGTTTAAATCTGATCTCAGACACTTCCTAGCTGTGTGACCTTGGGCAAGTCATTTAAACCCCATTGCCTATCTCTTACTGTATTGATTCTAAGACAGAAGGTAAGGGTTTAAAAAAATAGTAAGTTATGTATAATAAAACATTATATAACATATATCGTAATGTTATTATATATAATAAACAATAAAATTAAAGTATTTTCTTAGTTCTTATTAACATATAGAAATATTAATGATTTCATTATTTTTCTTAAATTATGTATTCTTTTGATTAAATTTTTGTCTTTGTTGTTGAGTCTCTTTGGGTTTTCTAAATAAAGCATTATATCACCTGAAGTTTTATTGATAATTGACAGAAGGTTTGAAAAATTCAAACTCACACTGCTTACTGCTATCTTACTGGCTAAAAAATTCAATCCAATAGAGCAAAATAATTGCTTTAAAATTTTACTTCCAACAATGCATCTTCCATGTCTATGCCAAAATTATTTAAGATTCTTTGAAATTTAAAAGAGCTTTGAATTTTATTTAATTATCCTCTGATTATTAAAATCAAGCAAGACTTAAAACAGGTTATAGATGCTTGTCAAATGTCCTACCCCAATGTCATAGAGGAGGTTTCGCTCAGAGATCTTTTTTTTTTTAATTAAATCCTTACCTTCCATTTTAGGATTATTACTGTGTAGTGTTTCTAAGATAATGGGGAGGCAATGGGGGTTTAGTGACTTGCCCAGTGTCACACAGCCAGTGTCTGAGGTCAGATTTGAACCCAGGACTTCCTGTCTCTGGGTCTGGCTCTCAAACCACTGAGCCTCCTAGCTTCCCTATAGCTTAGAGATATTGAAAAAGGATTCTTTATAAATGGTAAAGTTCTCTATGCTTATGTTTGCAAACCACACTAGGCTACTGTATCAAGTCTCAAAATGTAACAGAGGGCCCTGAAGAAGTCTATATAAACTTAAGAGAGTTTGTCCTAACTATCCACAAAGGTTAAAAAATGTGAATGAAGAATGTTTATTTTCCAAACTATGATATGCAATTGGATTGACGAACTTTAGAACTCATGCATCAGTATTTATAGATCTATATTTATTATTTAATCTATTTTTAATGGGGGTGACCACCTCAAGCATGTGAAGACTTGCCCCATTGGAATGGGTGGATGAGAACAATTGTTCCAACAGCCATGAAGGCAGCTAGAGCAGATACTGTGGAGCTCTTAACATTGGGTCAGATGTGAAAAATGCCAACATCATCCATTACACACCAGGCCAATGCCAGACATCTTGACTTTTGTCCTGCCATTGGACTTTCATAACTTTGTAAGAGTGAGTTTGATTTGTGCAACTCTGCCTCACTTAAAGGTAATTTAAATCTGAGCAATTAGAAAAACATTAACTGCTCATGGGTGGGACAAGCTAACATAATAAAAATGACCATCCTAACCAAACTTATCTATTTATTTAGTGCCATACCCATCGAACTTCCAAAAAACTTCTTTACTGAATTAGAAAAAACCGTAACAAAGTTCATTTGGAAGAACAAAAGATCAAGGATATCCAGGGAAATAATGAAAAAAAATGCGAAGGAAGGTGGCCTTGCAATCCCAGATCTCAAACTATATTATAAATCAGTGGTCATCAAAACAATTTGGTACTGGCTAAGAGACAGAAAGGAGGATCAGTGGAATAGACTTGGGGTAAATGGCCTCAGCAAGACAGTCTATGATAAGCCCAAAGATCCTAACTTTTGGGACCAAAATCCACTATTTGATAAAAAATTGCTGGGAAAATTGGAAGATAGTGTGGGGTAGATTAGGTTTGGATCAACACCTCACACCCTGCACCACGATAAATTCAAAATGGGTGAATGACTTAAACATAAAGAAGGAAACTATAAGTAAATTAGGTGAACACAGAATAGTATACATGTCAGACCTTTGGGAAGGGAATAATTTTAAAACCAAGTAAGACTTAGAAAGAGTCACAAAATGTAAAATAAATAACTTTGACTACATCAAATTAAAAAGTTTCTGTACAAGCAAAACCAATGTAACTAAAATCAGAAGGGAAATAAACTGGGAAACAATCTTCATAACAAAAAACTCTGACAAAGGTCTAATTACTCAAATTTATAAAGAACTAAACCAATTGTATGAAAAATCAAGCCATTCTCCAATTGATAAATGGGCAAGGGACATGAACAGGCAGTTTTCAGATAAAGAAATCAAAACTATTAATAAGCACATGAAAAAGTGCTCTAAATCTCTGATAATCAGAGAGATGCAAATCAAAACAACTCTGAGGTATCACCTCACACCTAGCAGATTGGCTAACATGACAGCAACAGAAAGTAATGAATGTTGGAGGGGATGTGACAACGTTGGAACATTAATGCATTGCTGGTGGAGTTGTGAATTGATCCAACCATTCTGGAGAGCAATTTGGAACTATGCCCAAAGGGTGATAAAAGACTGTCTGACCTTTGATCCAGCCATAGCACTGCTGGGTTTGTACCCCCAAAGAGATAATAAGGAAAGAGACTTGTACAAGAATATTCATAGCTGCACTCTTTGTGGTGGCCAAAAATTGGAAAATGAGGGGATGCCCTTCAATTGGAGAATGGCTGAACAAATTGTGGTATATGTTGGTGATGGAATACTATTGTGCTAAAAGGAATAATAAAGTAGAGGAATTCCATGGAGACTGGAACAACCTCCAGGAAGTGATGCAGAATGAGAAGAGCAGAACCAGAACATTGTATACAGAGACTGATACATTGTGGTACAATCAAAGGTAATGGACTCCTCCATTGGTGGTAATGAAATGACCCTGAACAACCTAGAGGGGGTACAGGAGAAAAAACACTATCCACATCCAGAGGAAAAACTGTGGGAGTAAAAACACTAAAGAAAAACTACTGCTTAATGACATGGGTCAAAGGGGATATGAATGGGGAAATAGACTCTAAATGAACATCTCATTGCAAATACCAACAACATGGAAAGAGGTTCTGATCAGCTATGGGAGGGGTGGGGAAGGGGATGGAGGGAAATAAAATGATTTTTGTAACCAAGGAACAATATTTGAAATTAAAAATAAAAATTAAAGTGAGAGGGTTGGATTAAAAAAAAAAGGTAATTTAAGTGAGAGTCAAAAGACATCACCCAGTGATAACATTGATCTTTGAAAACAAAGGACCACCAACACCATCAAGATCTATTTTCTCTCTCTCTCTCTCTCTCTCTCTCTATATATATATATATATATATATATATATATAATCTATCTGTCTATCATCTATCTACTTACCTATCAATAGATGCATCTATGTATATATAAAAATATGCATAAATGGATACTTTTCTTTCTTTCTTTTTTCTTTCTTTCTTTCATAAACCCTTACCTTTCATCTTGGAATCAATACTGAGTATTGGTTCCAAGGTTGAAGAGTGGTAAGGGCTAGGCAATGGAGGCTAAGTGACTTGCCCAGGGTCACACAGCTAGGAAGTCTCTGAGGCCAGATTTGAACCCAGGACCTCCTGTCTCTAGGCCTGGCTCTCAATCCACTTAACCACCCAGCTGCCCCCACATGCATTTAGTTCTATATCTATTTGTATTGTGATTAGAATTCTCTGGAGACAGTATCTTAACTTTATAATTATTTCTTAAATAATAAAAAATAGACCAGAGGAAAAAAAGAGAAAAGCAGAGTCATCTGTGACTTACTAGCTCTTTTAGCTACCTCTTCTTCAAGCAGGCTTTGCCAGCTCAGAGCCAGACCATGAGCCCTCAAAACCATTTTATGTTCTTGGTGGCATCCTGGTACCACACCCCTCTGATTTGAGGATTCTGACATTGATAAGGAAAAGAGGTGGGTCTTCTGGATGCCAGGAGTAGCTACTTAGAGTTTAGAATGGTCACACTGTGCATGTACAGCAGCTGTTAGCATGGTAGACAAGAAGAGGAAACACTGCACCCATGGCCTCAGACATATATGGTTCAGAGATTCATATTTAAGGGTTTTTTGCTTTAAAATCAAAAGGTTGTTTGGGAGCCAAAAAAAGGATACAGATTAATACTAATTTTCAACATTTGTCTATATTTCTATCTATGTAGAGAGTTTCAAGATTTTGAAAATTAAGAATTTATTGGCAAAATAAATGACAAAACCACTATTTACATTTTTAAAAACAGTGAAAAGAAGAGGAAAGGAAATTTTTTTCTTAAAGTGATTTTAAAACATTCAATACAAGGACTAGTACTATATGAAAGAAATATCATTTTCTCATTAAAAACAATAAAAATAAGTCTATTTTCTGAATACACATACTTATAGAGAGAGATTTAGATAAAATAGATGGATATAGAAATAGATATATATGTATATGCATGTATGAAAATATATATCTTGGATAAACATTGCAAGTACATAATGAATTGGGTCATAAATTGAATAGAAAAGGGAGGTGAATGTCATTTGATATATTGCTAAGTTCATAATGGCCCCAAGCTTCTCTCTGAAACAAAAATCTATCTTTTTATTTTAGTTTATTTGTTTTGATTGAACCTGTGACTTCATTGATTCAGGTAGCTTTGGGATAGAAATTTCTTCTGCTGGTGCTGATCAATACTTTCTCTCCACTTGACTGTCTTACAAAGTTGTTTAGGAGCCCTGAGCTACAGAGGCACAGGTAGGATTTGAACTAAAGTCTTCTGAAGTTCTACGCTGACTCTATGCAATTTTCCAGTGTGACCTTCTTTGCAGTTATTACATACAGTGCCAAATCAACAAAACTGAGAGCATAAGTGATGGGCAACTAGACCGTTCTGTGGACAGAGTGCTGGGCCTGGAGTCAGGAAGACACATCTCCCTGAGTTCATCTCTGGCCTTAGATACTAGCTGTTTGGGCAAGTCACTTAATCCTGTTGGCCTCAGTTCCTCATCTGAAAATGAGTTTGAGAAGGAAATGACAAATCACTCTAGTATCTTTGCCAAGAAAGCCTCAAATTGGGTCACGGAGAGATGGACATGATTGAAACAACTGAACAACAATAAAATAGAGTGAATTATAGGTATAAGATATGTCAAAAATCAAAGGAAGTTGGCCTTTATCCCAAAATCAGCTACCCAGCTAAACCACATACTTTATTAAGACAAAAAAAATGATCATTCAAGATAATAAAACAATTTGGAGAGCTCATAGAAATGAGACTAAACTTAGAATGTAAATCCACCATTATTTACCCATCCCTGCTATTGCAAAATTCACAGTTCTATATGATAGCCCAAAGTGTTCATTTTTAAGTAACAACTGTATCAATATAAATATATGGGGGGGGGGCAAGGGGGAATAGCAAGAAAGCAAAAGAAAGTATTGTTAGATCAATGATTATGCCAGTATGAGCAGCCAAGAATAAATCAAAATAATAAGTGTTGACTTGCTTAATAACTATCAGAACCACTGGTGAATTAAAATATTGCAAAAAGAGAAATGGCATACTCCTCTTTACCGGGGTTTATTCTTGCCACAGATATTTCAAAGTTGTTCATTTGTTATCATCTTGGATTATTGTTTCTTTACTTAAAGCTTTTTCTTTATTCTTTTTGCTATCTTGTCCATATTGTCAAGTTTTTTTTGGTTTTGTTTTGTTTTGTTTTTATTAAAACCCTTACCTTCCATCTTGGAGTCAATACTGTGTATTGGCTCCAAGGCAGAAGAGTGGTAAGGGCTAGGCAATGGGGGTCAAGTGACTTGCCCAAGGTCACACAGCTGGGAAGTGTCTGAGGCCAGATTTTATATTTTTATATTTTTATATATTTTTATTTATTTATATATATATATATATATATTATATAACTTTATATTCAAGTTTTTAATAGTTCTGGTTTGGTTTTGTGGCTGCATTTTTTGTCATCTTTGTTGATGGCAATATTGAAAAGACTTCCCCCTTCTATTGACTTCTTTTTGCTTTCTTTTGATCTGTAATATTTATTCATTATGCTAGAGCTTTTGAGAAAATTGTTCACTCATGTATTTGCTCATTTCTTTTTTTCTCAGAGATGTCTTCTTTTTGAGGTTTTAAGGTTTTATTTCATATCTACTCTCTCTATGTGCCTCTCTTTCTGTTGCCATTTTTCTATTAAGTTTTTTCTTGCTGTTTTTGAGGGGAAACTTGTAGAACTCATGTTTTTTATGATCTCTCACCCCACCATTTGGCTAGAAGTTCCTACTTCTAATAATTCTGTGGCCTAATATTTTATCTTATAGGGTCCCTTTTAACATTAACATACTCTGCTATATTGTCTCTCCTAGTTTTAAATTATATATTCCAAGATCTTTCCCAGCTCTTAATATTCTGTGACTCTAAATGGAGAGCTGGCAACTGCCCAATACAGACTGTGTGTATGGTCAATTTGGATTAGCCCAAGTTTTTTTAAGAGATAAATTTTGTCTTAAGTAGGAAGATTTCCCTTACTTATTTTAAAAAATGACCTAAACGGTCTCTTGCTTAGTAAGATATATTTTATTATTATTATAATTACTATTATTAATTCTTTTACTAGTAGGAAGCACTTAATTTGCTCTCTTTGTTTCATTGGAAAGAGTATAATTCTTCATATGCCATTCCCAGAATCTCGAAATTCTATTGTTTCATTATGTCTACAGCAGTGAAGTGGTAAAATGAGACAATTATATAGATAATTAAAACCATGCTTTAGAAATTCCATATTAATTATCTAGGGATTTTTTCCTGGTCTGACTTATTCTGATAACAAAGATTATATTTCTCCCCTAAACTTGTGAGTTATAACTACCAGCTTTGGTGCCAATGAAACCTGCAAAGAGCATTTATTAAGACTTAATTGCATACAACATGATACTAGACATTGGGAAGATGTATCAAAACAAACAAATGGGCAAATGATGGGCAACAAGAGGCAAAAGAAAGGGTTTTGTTTCTCGAGCTCCCTTCTGTGCAGCTGCTTCATGAAACAAAACGTAGCCTGAAAAATGCAGTCCCAAAGGTCTTATTGGGCTAAATATGTCACACGTACATCATTATAAACCTGTGAGATCAGTATTACAATTATAATAGTGCTCAAATACAGAAGAGCAAAATGAGACTCAGGGAGAATATTATGATAAAAACAAACAAACAAACAACTCTAACCTTCTGTCTTGGTAATAATTCTAAGACAGAAAAGTGGTAAGGAAGGCATTCAGGGTTAAGTGACTTGCCCAGAATTACATAGCTAGGACATATCTGAACCCAGGTCCTGCAGATTCTAGGTCTGGTACTCTCTCCATTGTACTCTTGAGAATACATGATTTACCTGAGATTTTTATGTAGCTGAACTCAGGTGTTCTCACTCCAGGTCTGTGTTCTTTCAACTACATTTCACCAATTTCTACAAATTGGCATTATCAAAAAAACAATGACTAAACTAAGGCAGCTAGGTGATGCAATGGATAAAGTTCGGGGCCTGGAGTCAGGAAGAATTGAGTTTAAATTTGACCTCAAGGACTTACTAACTGTGTGGCCCTGGGAAAGTCACTTAACCCTGTTTGCCTTAGTTTCCTCATCTGAAAAATTAGCTGGAAAAGGAAATGACAACCTAAAGGGGGTGGGAAAGAGTCTGATGACTGAAAAACAACTAAAAAACAATAGTTAAACTGTGTGTTTAATTATGTGACTAGCACTTAGCACGGGAATTTAAATAGATTAGCCACTAAAATGTTTGTTGAATTAAATAGGATTAAATAAAATGGCATTTTTTCTGTAGGTTCAACTCAATTTCTTATGGGAATATAATGAGTTCTTGGTCTTCTTGTACACTTGTATGATCCTTTCAACAGTGCAGATAAACAACTGCCATTTTTTTATCTTTTGCAATGCATGCCCTATTTCCTATAATCTTCCATGGGGGTCAACCCCAATATACTGGAGATGGAACCTAAACTCAGATGCATACATCCAAAAATATGAGAAACTTGTCAAGGGAGTAATTTTGATAAATCAATATATTATTTTGTTGGAATATTCCAAAGGTAGTTGTATTAGTGAAAACTTGTTATATACCAAGTTTATTTGTGAAAGAATTTCATATTCTATTTTATTTCTTATGCAGGGTAAGCTCTAGAATTTCTTGATTTTTCTACCAAATGGGAAATATGTGAATCTTTACTGAAAACCAAGGAATTTGGGAACCAAAAAATGTTAGGAATCCCGTGCTTTAGCTCAATCATTCAATCAACTAACAAGCATTTATTAAGTGCCTCCTGTTAGGAAGTGTGCTGTGCCTGAAATCCAAGTACAATGAATGACACAATCCCTCTTCAAAGGGACTTTGTATTTGATCAAAATTAGATTTCTTAATTGCCAAACCTGATAACCTTTAATTGGTCCTTATCCAACTGTAACTATTGTATTTGAGACTTGACTACTTTTTCCTCCTGAATATAGTCTTTCCTTTTGGGGTTTTCACGATGTTACTTTCCTCTGGTTCTCTAGATTTCTGAACATTTCTTCTCAGTCTTTTTATTTTTTCTGACTCATGATCCATATCATATCCTCCTAATTATGTGTTTTCCTGAAGGTCCTATCCTAGGTCTTATTCTCTTCTCTACTATTTTCTCTCTCTGATTCTCTCTTTCTCTCTCTCTACTGTTCCCTTTCCTTCTCTCCCTTTTTCTTTTATCCTTTCCTTCCTTTTTTCCTCTTTCTCACTCTGACTCTTTCTCCTTCTGCCTTTTGCTGTCTCTCTGTTTCTGCCTTTCTCTTTCTCTATGTCTTTTTCTCTCTGTCTCTTTCTATCTGTCTTTGTCTCTTGGTCTCTCATCTTATCTGCTTCTATTTGTAACTCATAAATCTACATTCCAGCTCCAGCCTCTCTCCTTAGGCTTCAATTCATTACCACTAGTTACCTATTAGACACTTCAAACTGGATGTCCTGGAAATATCTAAAAAGAAACTCATTATTTTCTTCCCACCCCTTTCCTCAAACTTCTCTATTTCTGTTGAAGATTCTACCTTCCTCCCAAGCTTTCAGATCCATCACTTCAGCCATCTCCTGAACTTCTTACTCTCCTTCACCCCATATATCTAATCAGTTGTTATATTTTGCCATTTCTATGGCATCATTGGATCAATATTGGTATACAAAAAGATAAATCTTTGCAATAGGAAGATCACTCATATCTTCACTGTATATTTGTATATACAAATGTATATTTGTATTTGTAAAATTAGATTTTGTACATCTTATTTCTTAGAATAAAAAATATTTATACACCCATTGGCCATTAATGAGTTTTTTAGCTATAAAGACCTAATTGATTTATATATGATTATGCCTCTCTGACTGATTTTACTGCAACTGAGGAGGGAGAACATTTTCTGATGTAAAACTTGGAACCTTAAGTTAACCTTCATGTAATTCTTGAAGAGACTTGAGGATATACATACATAATATATAAATATATATGTGTATTTACATACCTATACATAATAGCTAGGTGGCACTTGGAATCTAGAAAACTCATCTTCATGAGTTCAAATGCAGCCTCAGACAGTTGTGTGACCCTAGGCAGTCACTTAACCCTATTTTCCTCAGTTTCCTCATCAGCAAAATGAGCTGGAAAAGGAAATGGCAAACCACTCCAGTATTTGTGCCAAAACCCCAAAAGGGGTCTTGAAGAGTTGGACACAACTGAAACAATTGAACAATGAAAAGCTGATAGTCACATTCTTCTTTGTCTCAGGTCAAATCACATTTGGAGTACTTCATCTTGTTCTAGGCACTGTGTTTTAGGAAAGACATTGACAAGCTCAAGCAAATACAGAAGAGGAAAAGAGGATGAGTCAAGGATTGGAAACCAGAGTAGTAACTAAAAATCCTGGCATCTGGGACATCTATTTGAAAGAAAGGTGGGGCATAGTCAGCCCCCCAAGAAAGACAGACTGTGACTGCAAATGTGCCAAGAGAAAGGAAATATGAAGACACAGAGTGGTAGATGATTGTAAAGAATGAGGACAAAGGTCTCTAGACTGCTGTGAAGGGAAAGTGTTCCACCATATGGATGCTTGAGGCAAAAGTCTTGATTACCCCACCCTAGTTACTTCCCTACTGTTAGCCATGTCATATAATTGGTTGAAGGAATTGGACCATTTTAGGCTTGTGAGGAGACAGACGGGAAGTGAAAGCTGTTTTCCAATATCTGAAAGGTTATCATGTGGCAAAGATATTGGATTTTTCCTGCTTGGTTCAAGAAGACAAAATAGGGTCAATTTTGGACTTCAGGATGTCTTTTTTTGCTCAAGATAAGGAAAAACTTCCTAATAATTAGACTGTCCAGCAATGACATAGACTGGAGCCAAAGACAGTGAAGTCCCAACCTCAGAGTAGGTATTCAAGCAGAGATCAAATTACCTGTTGGCAATATTGTAGTGTGGTGTTCCTTTTATGGAAAGATGAACTAGATAACCTTTCAGGTTCCTTCCGACTGTGTATTCTATGACATTTTTGGAGTTTGTGTCCAGCAGCTATAGATAACTACAATACAGGTGGCATGCTTTTCTTTGATATGGCTTAAGGTTAGGTAGAGAGAGGCTCTGAGATATAGTAGACAAGGTTGGTATTCGGTTACTTCAGTTGTATCTCACTCTTCAAGACCTTACATAGAGTTTTCTCAGCAGAGATATTGGAGTGGTTTGCAATCTCTTTCTCCAGCTTATTTCAGAGATGAGAAAACTGAGGCAAACAGGGTTAAGTGTGTTGCCAAGGATCACATAGCCAGAAAGTGTCTGAGGCCAGGCTTTAAACTCAGGTCTTCCTGACTCCAGGTCCAACACTCTATCACCTAGTAGCCAGTGGACAAGGAACTGGCCTCAAAGAAAGGAAGACCTGGGATCAGTTCCCAAATCTATAGCCCAGAGTGTCTGGGCAAGTGACTAAACCTCTCAATGCCTCTAGGCAATTCTCTAAAACTAAGATGTAGAAGTGTTTATTTGCATTGGCTGGAAAATTTCCTCACACTGAGCTCTCCACATCAATTAAATCCAATGTCTGGTTAAAAGAAGAAGAAAAAAAGTTGGGGAATGGGTTTTATTTCCTCTATTAAATAGTAAACTATAGCTGATATCATGGTACAGTTTGGTAAGCACAGCATTTTTCACAGGATAAGAATTTAATAAGTGCTTGTTGAATTGAATTGAATCAAACTGGGTAGGGATAGCAAATTGGACCTTCAAGTAAGGGTGGCAAGGTAGCACAGCAGACAGTGCCAGGACTGGAGTCAGGACAACCTCAGTTCAATCTTTCCTCAGTTACTTCCTAGCTCTGTGGCCCTGGGCAAGCCACTAAACTCTAATTTCCTGGCCCTTCCTACTTTTCTGTCTTAGATTTCACACAAAGTCAGAAGGTAAGATTTAAAAAAAAAGTTTTTTTTTTAAAGAAAACTAAATCTCCATGAAGAGAAATGATGGTAAAGATATTTGAAGTGAAAATATGATGGGGAAAAAAAGAGTAGAAAAGGTTTTAAATTGATCCTCATAGTATTTCTAATGCCATCTTCTAGACCACTCCTTCTCCTCTCCAATCTCTGGCTCCATCTCTCTTCAGAAAAAGGAATGGCTTCCGGAGATAGTGAGTTTCTTTTTCTGGAAGTCTTCATGCCATAGCTAGATGGCCACTTGTTGGGTGTGACTTCTGAGGTCCCTGATTGCACTGAGCTTCTGTGAGAATCAAAGAGCCCCCCAACCACCTGAAGGTCATCCACTAACTGTTTAGGAATCCAGGAAAGGCACAGGGACTGAAATGTCACCCATACACATCCAGTAACAGGATTAGGGGTAGAGGAATAGGGGTGAGCAGAATTTTAGGATTTTGAGTTGGAAGTGACCTTAGGGCATCGTTTTACAAACTAAGGTGCCAGCATGGTGCAGTCACTTGCTTTGGGGCTGCACATTTAGTAAGAGGAAGATTATAAATCTAGTGACCTTTCCATTACACCACTAGAGAAGGAGGAGAGATTGGGAACGTTGCTGGGGGGAAATAGGAGATGACACAAATCAGGTCCCACCCTGATGACAGTACCTTCTAAAGGAAGAACAAGAAACCCCTGAGTATTGTGTCATCATCATGCAAGCCGGCTTAGACAATAATAAGAGTAATGATATAAATTGGGCGCTGAGCGAGAGTCCAATACACAATGGTCTCAGTAGAAAGGGATGAAAAATTATTGCAACAGCTAAAGCGTTGATCATAGTTATTCCAGGAAGAAGAATTTTGGGTTCCATTCACTTCTTTTTTCTTTTTCATTTTATTATTTATTTCTCCTCCTTTTTTTCTTCCTCCTCCTCCCACTCCGTTCTTTGCCTGTGCCTTTTCCCCAGCCTTGTCCTCCCAGCACTCTCCCTGTGACTCTTCCCCATCGAAGCAATTTCTCTTGCCAATGCTCGCAGTGTCCCTGGTGGGTTTGTGTGATGGACAGCCGCGGGCGCTGACACCCCTGGCGACTGAAGCGCCGGGCGAGGCATTGAGCCTAGACTTTAAAGGGAGGGCGGCTCGGACCACGAGCGCGCGGGGGTCGAGGAGTTCGTATTGGAGGCAGCCTGAGCCCAGCGGGGTAGGGCTTTGGGAGAAGGAACTGCCTCTGGGGAATCTTTGAGGTGACTTTTCATTATTTTTTTTTTGTCCTCCTCGCCTTCCCTTTGCACTTCCCCTCCCTGCATCCCAGTTCTTCCTGGAGATGAAAAAGCGGGACAGTCTCTGAGTCCTTGCAGTTTTGACCCAACGGGTCGCATTTCTTTGGACATTTTTTTTAATTTTAATTTTTTTTGCTTGTGGCTTTTTTTTTTTCCTCCGACTTCCGACACGTACAGAAGGCAGGCTCAGGCTGGAGACATCGCAAAGCAAACACCAAGACTGAAGGAGGGACAGCCTGCTCCCCTGGGCTGCAGCTGGCTCCTGGGGCCCTCTCAGGAGAGGAGGCCATTCCCCCGGGGCTCCGGCTCAGCACCCAAAGGAGGCCGAGGCAGAGCGCCGCGCTCGTAGCAGCCGCAAACTTTTGCACCTGCGCCCCGAGCGCCTCCCCAGCATGTAAAGCCTTTTCTGCATCCCCAGCTGTCGCGAGCACCGCCGCCGACTCCCGGGGACACGCGGCCACCCCTCAGGGTGAGTAGGGTGTGGAGGAACGGGCCAGAGTGGATGTCAAGAGGTGGAGGGGCGGGCGACTTCTCCGCGGAGCTGTCCCGCTTCTGGCAAAGGCGGGGGAATGGGAAGGTGGAGACACTCCTTCCTTCCCCGCCTCTGAGCTCCTGCTAAAGCCGCCTAGCTGGAGGAGTTTGTGGGGTAGGAGGTGGAGAAGGGAAACGTTGGGGTACCCATTCCGCTGGGTGAGGGGGTGTGTGGAGCCCTGTGAGCGCGCGTGTGCCGAGAGTAGGTGTGTCTCGTGTGCCTTGTCCCCTATGTGTTTTGCAGTGAGCGTGAATGCGTAATGTGAGTGTGCATACAAGGTGGGTGGTGTGAGCGGGTGTCGGGAGCAGGGTGCGCGTGTAACCGTCTGTGTGCGTGCGTGAGCGCTAGAGAGCGCCTCGCGAGCGTGTGTCCCCAAGCTCCCTCCTGACCCCTCCGCCTGGCCCTCTTTCCTCCTGGCAGTTAGGCTCTGGGCGGCTGGAGCAGGGATGATGATCTGGGACTGGATGCTTCGCCCCCGCTGCTGCTGGCCCTCCCTGCTGCTGCACTGTGCGCTGCACCCGCTCTGGGGTTTCATTCAGGTGAGCAAACCGGGAGGGGGCCCGAGTCACCCAGGAGGGATGGAGGGAGCGAGGGAAGGGGGGGGGGGTGGAAGCTCACATTCTCCTCTCTACAGCTGTGAAGTAGCCCTGGATATGGGGGTGCTCTGGAAGAGCAGAGGCTTTTGAGAAGGCAGATTTGGGGAGCCCGCGAGGTCCCACGATCCCCACGGATTATTCTTTATCTCCTGGTTTTTAGAAAGAAGCTGTTTTTTCTAGCTTTCCGAGTTGAACAGGCTGGGGAGACATAATTAAGGTTGCCGTTTGAATCAGAAACAATACTAGGCATCCTCAAGTTCCTTTAGCCCTAAAAGGAAAGAGAAACCATGAAGACAGAATAACAAGACCACCGACATCTTTGCTTCATTAAGTGGCTTTAAAGCATATTGTTGTAAAGAGAAGTCAGGTTTTTCTAACAATGCATGGGGTTTTAGAGTTGGTTTTCTCTGTCACACACCATTTGTGTAAACCCAGTCCTTTCCTGGCCTGAACTATATACAACTAAGAGTAGGGCTAGAAAACAGAAAACCCTAGCAAATGTTCTGATTATGTTTGTTCCACTAAGAGTAAAAGTTGGCTCTTCTTGAGCTTCAAAAAACTTTTTTTTAAAATTTGTTCTAATGGAACCAAATTACCCCATTTTACATCTTAGCATCGAGGAAAAAAATTTAAAGGTCTTTTCCAGAAGTATCCTGGGGAATTATAGGCATTATAGATTGATATGTGTATATATTGTATTTACATCCTTTGTGTTCGCCTCTCTACCTCTTCAGATTCCCATATTCTTGGGTATAAATTTACATGTCCCTGAAATGTGGGCTAATCACTTTCAAAAATTATTTGGTATTCAGGAATCATAACAAAAAGTATATATTTAAAGTTGTTTCTTCCTTGTCCAGAACTATTACGAATTTGCCTCTTGGACATTTTAGTTCCCCCATATGGACGCCCACCCCACCTCACACAATTAAACCTGGTATATATGCAGATTTCATGCTCTGTCTAAGCAAGGTTCAGGGAAACTGCTTAGATGCTTACAGTATAGGAGCCCTTAAAGGAACAGGCTTTGGGGAAACTCTGCTAATTGGATTTTGTTAAAGATTAGAGTTTCTGTATCATGTGATTCCAATTTGAGAACTAGCTAAATGTAAAAGCTGAATCAGCATTGTCCACTCCAGCTCTGATGGTAATATGGTGTGATATGACCTTGGTGGTAATTTGGTGTTTTGGTTGTTTTGTTGCTAGAATATGACTGTTAGAAAATGAGAGCGGCATTAATAATGAGGACAACTCCCTAATCTCAATGCTCCCTTTTCCTATCCCAACCCCATGGAAAAGGTCAGGGGAAACCAAGCTGTTTTCATTTTAGAGTTGACACTTGTGAAATAAGTTAATGGTAGGAAGCCATCTGGTATGGTGGAAAGAGCCCTGGAGTGTGAGCTAGAGGACCTAGAATGTGATCCCTGCTGCTAATTAGCCTCATAACCTCAGTGTCTAAATCTCCAAAAAGAAGAATTTAGACCAAACTCTTAAGATCTCTTCCAGTCCTAACAGTCTCTGAGTATGGTCAGAGTTCTTTCTGGGCTCTAACATTCTAATATGTCTCTATTCTAACACGGTTTTCTATGATTCTTTTTCTAGCTCTAATGTTCTCAGTCATTACTATTCAGACTGTGGGCTTTTGTCACTTTATGTACTTTAAGATGCCTAATGTCTTTCCTCTTCTGTAAGTTTTGACTGGAATTAAAAGGTTAATTCTCATTTGTTTACAATTTATCTCCTCTCCCAGAAAGGCTTCCTCCCTCTTCTTTATCCCCCCCTCCCCTTCTTTATCCCCATATCCTCCCCTACCCCATAGGTAGAACAAAAATGATGAGACTGTCAATTCCCATAGGTCTAGAATTTTGGTTGCAAGTACTGTCAGGACTGATAGAGTATAATGCTTTGTTTTGGGGTTCTTTTTTTTTTTAAGCAGAAGAGGTAATTAGTTGAAAGCAATTGAATATGCTAGTGTATATTCTTTAGAGCAGCAGTAAGTTATATATCTCTGCAAGAGTTTCAAGTACTTTAACAAAATAAATTTTAATTAAAGTGGATTATGTAAAGGCAACATCTTCTAGACCAGCTGATTTGGTGTAAACTTGGCTAAAGTTTCTGGAAAAAAACAATCTACAAATGATGAGCCTTGGTTGATGGGGCCAAGTAAAAAAAGGTCTTGATTCAACCTTAAGTAAAGCAGCTGAAGGCAAGTCAACCATATTTGGGACAAATAGAATGCTACAGAACCATGTGTTTTTATGGTGGTTTTAAAAAAAATCTGTCAGCTCAATGGAGCTTCTCAAATAGAAAAGGAAAACTGCCCAGACCTATCTACTCTTTAATGAGCAGTTGCTGGAGGAGATAGTCTTCCTGAGTGGTAAGCAGGTAAAAGGGTGGGGCAGGCAGCAAATAATGAATTCATAGACTTTAGAAAGGAAAAGAGACATTCTTTAGTTTGCTAATATACCCAATTCCTGTTCCAAAATCAGCATTAAAGAAATCCCTGAATAGTAATTACTGGGCTGAAAGAAAATTTCTTAAATTTAAAATTGGCATATATCTGAATTACCAAAAGGATCATTTGAAGGTATTTCTTGGCCTTTCCTTTTCATTCATTTTCTTACTATAATTATCTTAACAGTTAAAAGTAGAAGGGAAGAGAACAAGCACTTATTAAATGACTAATGCTTTTAAACTATATTATTTCATTTGATACAACAACCCTGTGAGATAAATGCCATTATTATATGTATTTTAAGGTTGAGGAAACTGAGGCAGACAGAGACTGTCTTGGCCTGGGTCATACAACTAATAAGTATCTGAAGCAGGATTTGAACTTGGGTCTTCTTGGTTGGATGTCCAATGCCCAAGCATTAGATCATCTAGATATCCTAAACATCATTGAGTCCAGTCTACCTATTTTATTTTTATTGCTGAGAAAACCAAGGCACAGAAAAATTAAGATATGTCCATGGACAAATAGTAGAGCTGAAATTCAAACCAGGTCTTTGAATCCAACAACTCTTTATATTTTTTGAAAAAATATTACTGACATATTTTGTTTTTACAACATTTACATTTCCCAATATGTCTCTCACCCTATCCTCTCCTGGAGAGCCTTAAACAAAAGAGGGAGGGAAAAAAGTTAACCCAAACTAGTCAACATACCCAAATTGCCTAATGGTATGTTTCAGAATTCCACACCCACCAACCTCCATCTTTGAAAAGATGGGAAGGAGGTACCTTGACATATCTCTTTTTGGGGGGACAATATTAGGCATGACAATCTCATCATTGTTTCAGTTGTTTACATGGTTTTATTATTTTCATTTGCATCTCTGTAATCATCCTATATATTGTTTTTTTGGTTCAATGTACTTCACTTTCCATCACTTCCTATAAATTTTCCCATGCTTCTCTACAATCATTATATTTATTGCTTCTTACAGCCCTGTAATATTCCATTACAGTCATGTACCACAATTTGTTTAGCCATTCTGCAATCAATGGAAATCTATTTCGTTTCCCCCCTTCTTTTTTGCTCCTTTAAAAAGTACTGCTATAAATATTTTGGTGTGTAAGAGACCTTCTTTTCTAGAATAAAATCTACAATAGAATCTCTGAGACATTTTAGACAATTTATTGCATGATACTAAATATTTTCCTACAATGGTTTGGACCAATTCACAGCTCTACCAGCAGTGCATTTGTGTACCTAGTTTTCCACAACTCATCCAAGGTTGATACTTTTCATCTTTTGTCATCTTTGCCTGTTTTCTGGGTGAGAATTAACACCTGAGTTTTTTATTTTACTTTTCCCTTATTATTAATGATTTAGGTTAGTCTTTCATACGGTTGTCAATAACTTGCAATTCTTTTGAGAACTATTTATTCAATTCCTTTGATATCCTTCTTGTATTGTTACCAAACTGTCTCCACCAGCATCATTCTGTGTTTATAGCTTAGGAGTCTTTCTAACTCTCTCACAAAAGGACACATTTACTTCTTTCTTTGCAAACTGAGAGTAGGACATCACAGTAAATTATTGGGTATGACAGGAACATGTCTCATCAAGTTACACTGTTTCTGCCCTTCTCCTATTTAAGATGCCAGAATTCATCATCTTTGTGATTTTCTTCCTTAAAGTTCTTGTCGATGTGATTTGTTGCCTTTAGCCTTTGTACTGTGATGACTGACTGTGTTCTTGAGATATACATGCAAGGCAATAAGGAGCCTAAGAGAAGAATGAACATAGATCTATACAATTAGCATTTATTAACTGCATGATACATCTAAGGTAGCATGCTAGGTCTTGCTACTTGGGCCTTCTAAAAAACCCAAGTCCTTATCTTATGCCTTTGTCTGGCATACAATCTGGGGGTTTCCATAGACCAATATAAAGTTGAAAGCTATTTTGTTGGTGAGACATTTCAATTATGTCTGACTTGTTGTGACCCCATTCTAGAGTTTTCTTGGCACAGATACTAGAGTGGTTTGCTAATTCTGTCTCCAGCTCATTTAACAGATGAGGAACTGAGGCAGATAGGGTTAAGTGACTTGCTCAGGGCCAAACAACTAAGTGTCGGAGGTCAGATTTGAACTCATGAAGATGAGTCTTCCTGATTCCAAATCCAGAGCTGAACCTAGTGCACCACCTAGCTGTTCCATCTCTGGATGAATCCAGGAACTGGGCCAAGAGTTAGGAGACCTTAGTTTTTGGAATCATAAAATTTCAGAGCTGGAAGACGTATCAGAGATCATTTAGTCTAACATGACACTGAACAGGAATCACTTCTACAGTATCTCCAAGTGGTCATTCATCTTCCTGGGCTGGAGACCTCACTATCTTTTGAAGCAGTTCCCTTTTTTTTCCACCTTAAACTTTACCTTCTCTCTTAGAATCAATACTAAGTTTTGGTTCCAAGACAGAAGAGTGGTAAGGGCTAAGTAAAAGGGGTTAGGTGACTTGCCCCAGGTCACACAGCTAGGAAATGTCTGACATAAAATTTGAACTCAGGACTGTCTGTCTTCCAGCCTGGCCCTCTCTCTCCACTAAGCAACCTAGTGGCCCCTCCACTTTACTTTTTAAAGTTCTAATTGTTAAGCCTTTTTTACTTTATTAATTTGGAATCTGCCTCCTTGCCTTTGGCACCCATTACTCTGGGTTGTTGCATGGGGACAAGCAGAGCAAGTCCATGATAAGAGTGAGCTAGGTTTATGGTTTTCAAACTTCAGAATACAGTGGCCAAACCTTTACTTTTTTATAATTCTTCTCATATTTATTTAATAAAAACAACAAGTAAAATAACACACTGTAACCATTTAAAAAGTTACAATTTCTATGCAAAAGAGATTACTATCTTACATACTAGGCAGATTCTTGTATAGCCACAGGTGTAGCGGCAACTGCTTCACAAATTTCCCTCTCCTTTGAAAAGGGAAAGATTTAAACATCTTTGTGCGAGAAAATCACGTGATTGAGTCTGCATGGCAGAGAGACAAAGAGGAGGCGGCCCCAAGGAGAGTACAGAGCCTGTAGTTCTGTAGTGCACCGACACTTTTAACAAAATTTAACTATTTAGAATACATGTATGCATGTATACTATACAAAAAGGATAAAAATGGGTGAATAATATACAATATTTATGCATTTGTTATTTACTAAAATTTTTTTAGTTTTTTTTTATCTGCAGTCTTCTGCAGCATACCACAAATCTCTAAAAATGCCCATTTAATTATCAATGGCCAGCCTACTTGTAACCAAAATCATGAATGTGAAGCCCACAAATGTCAAGGAATGACTGTAGAATCAGAGAAGATATAGTGTGACTCAAGCTGAAATCAAGTGAGAAAGAACTTCCCAACTCAGTGAAAGTAATACTAGAGGCAATATACTGGGCTTTCCAATGCTGGACCCAACTCGGGATGCAGAAAGGTAGGCATCACCAGGACATGTGTATGTAAAGTCCAATATACTACATAACTGTCAAACAGGGTGAATGACAACTTTGGTATTTGGTATGCAGTTACATTCCTTAGCAAAAAAGATTGTGGATTTTTCACTTTGCTAGTGATGGAATTTCATGAGAGGCTTGTGGCATCTAAATGGATAGAGTGCCTGGAGTCAGGAAGATCTAAGTTATAATAGGGCTTAGATACTTAAGAGCTATGTAACCCTGGGCAACTGACTTAATTTCTGTTTGCCTCAGTTTTCTCAACTGTAAAATGGAGACAATATTAGCACCCACATCCCAAAATGATTGTGAGGATCAAATAAGATAATATATGGAAAGCACTTAGCACAGTGCCTGCCACAATTCGGTGTTATATAATAAATACTAGCTTGTATGTGAAGCCAGGAGCTGTAGACTTTTTTCTTCTTGTGTCCTTATCCCTAATTTCATTATATTAATTAGTTGTTGTTTAGCCAAATGGTTTTCCCCATAGATATTTAATTCCCTTTAATTGTCTTGTCAGATTTTTAAAAATTGCTATTCTTGCAGCTTTCTCACAAAGTACCCTTTGAATGATATAGAGATTAATTATATGGGGAAATGATGTTCTTTGAGACTTGCCAGCATACTTGATGGAGCCCAGGGGAGTTAGAGGTCAGAGAATGTAGGAGGATGTAGCTTTCAAACAACCTCATTTGCACACTTCTGCTTTATAAATGCAAACTCTCCCGAAAGAAGGAAGCTTATGAAATAATTGGAGAGAGGTTCGACAACAATAAGGAAAAATAATTTTTAGAGGTGTTGCCAAACTACACAGCTAGGCATGCAGAGAGTTAATCTTGTATGCAAAATAATTTAGAATATCCCCATTGGATACTGAATGTGCTATTACCAGCACCAGTAAAGATTGCCTTCCAGGATTTGAAAGGCAAGCAGTAGTTCTTTTAAAAAGCAAAAAGGGAGCACAGGGAGAGGCTTTTGGCCTTTGATCACATTTAAGTTAGGGTTGTAAATCAATCTGGACTGCTCTAGACCATCATGATGACCATGAACCCAAAGCTCCCCCCAATCCCCCATATCTAAAATTGGAGAGTGAATTGCAAAACTCTCCATCTCCAGTTACTTGATTCCCCCACCCCTTCCCTTCCTGAAAAGTTTCTGGGGAAAGATTGGTTCAGGCTTGCTGTGGGAGAAAGACATAGCTGGCAAAGAGCAGAAACTACATGAACTAGGTCTCTAGTTAAATGGCCTGTCCATGCAAGGACAATATATTCAAAACGAGGAGGTTTAGGTTCAAATCTTTGCCTTTGTTTCTTAATA
Source organism: Monodelphis domestica (assembly GCF_027887165.1). NCBI lineage: Eukaryota > Metazoa > Chordata > Mammalia > Didelphimorphia > Didelphidae > Monodelphis > Monodelphis domestica. The sequence continues at coordinate 227,268,138 of NC_077227.1, read as the reverse complement.
GCTGTGTGAGCTCTGGCAAGTTCCTTGATCTCTCGGTCCCTTTCTTTTTCTTTGTTTTTTTTTCTTTTTATAAAATGAGGGATGGTTGGTCAAATTATTTCTAAGGTATCTTACAGCTCAAGCATTTATCTAACAACCAAATAAATTCATTGTGGAATTTAAATCTGAAGCCAGAGCTGGAATAAAGAGATCCAGAAGGATGTGTCTTCTAATTTTTCTCTTGAATGGTTTAATTCCATTTCTCATTTGCATGTAGAAATAAATGGCTTCTTTGAATCCCACCCACTTCCTCTTCTCCACCTTCCCTAATAGCTCCACAGATTCCTTCTTTTTCCCCAGTCCTCCACCTACCCACCCACCCACTTACCAAAGTCCAATGTGATATCTGAGGTGGAGATGAGGTGAGAGAAGATCATTCTAATTACTTACCCATCTGAAGCCCTGTATTGAGCTAAGCAGAATCTCATGCTAGTCTCTTGGGGTGGGATTGTGTTTCCAGATCACTCAAGGTGAACTCCAGAAGTCATGTTCTAAGACCATTGCAGAAAAAGGTACCGATAGCTGCCAGCAGATCTGTCAGTGTAGACGACCTCCTCCACTACCACCACCTCCACCTCCTCCTCCACCTCCCAGGCTGCTCTCTCTCACACGTAAGTAAAGATCGGAGTTTTCAGGTTCTTTTTTCTACTTTTAGATAGAGCAAGAACTGAATAGAGGGAAGAGGCAAATTCATTTGCTTCATTCTTATTTTTTTTCAACTGGATTAATAGAAAAGGTAGATGCTAATTTTACATTTTAGGTTTCTAGAAACTTTTTTTTTTAAACCCTTATGTTCTGCCTTAGAATCAACACTATGTATTGGTTCCAAGGCAGAAGAATGGGTGAAGGCTAGACAATGAGGGGGTTAAATGACTTGCCCAGGGTCACACAGCTAGGAAGTATCTAGGACCAGATTTTAATCCAGGACTTCCCATCTCTAAACCTGACTCTCAATCCAACAAGCCATTTAGCTGCCTTGAAAACAACTTCCCATTGCCTAGCCTTTACCCTCTTCTGCCTTGGAGCCAATACACAGTGTTGTTTCTAAGGCAGAATATAAAGTCTTTAAGGGGAAAAAACTGTCCTTTATCTATACACACATATATGTACATACATATATATGTATACTTATATACATAATAAATGTATAAATATATGTGTAATCATATATCTTTGAAATATAAATATGTCCAATATATGTTTTTCCCAGTAAATATGAACATGTATTTTCTCATCAGCTAATTAGATAAATGCCAAACTCCGGTTTGATTAATTAAATTAGCTAAATACTCTTGGAAAATATTTCAAAGAACAGCTACTTAAAGAGGCAGACCAATTTTAATTTTTCCCCAAAAAATCTTATTCAGGTTTAACCTGAATCAACTGTCACTTAAGACAACTTTCAGATAATTTAGCTAGAAGCCTTCTTATACTTCAATTATGCAGATAACCACATCTACCCAAATATGATTACTGGGGTTAATTCAAACAGAAAGTGACTTTGTAGCCCCAAATTGTTTTTCCCTTGAATATAGAGTCCTGAATTTAGTAGAACTATGAAAGCTAGATTAAATATGTCATGTTAATAAAGTTTCCAAAGTGAAGTTTCATACTTTGGCTCAGTTTCACTTGAATTTCCTCCTATAAAATGCCCTTCTTAATATTTAGTTCCCCCTCATTAAACACATCTCAATTGAATTATTTTGTGCATAGTGAAATAACCTTGGAAGAAGGTTCTTTGGTGAAGTGCTTGTAATTCATTTAGTAAAAATGTAAGTAAGGAATAGTCTAGAGAATCTTTGTATTATATATTAATTACCACATAATACTACAGCCTGGTTTTGCCTAATGGCCCAGCTTCATGTTCTGTTCTCCTCACCACTACCACCATACAAAACCCTGGGTTTACTTGATTCCAAATTTTCTTACCTTCTGTCCTAGAATCAATATTAAGTATTAGCTCTAAGGCAGAAGAGCAATAAGGGCTTAGGCCCATGTTGAGGAACTTATGGCACATGTGGTGGAAGGAGCTGCTTCTCTCCCCCTTTCCACAGGGCTGAGGACATTTCTCACATGACCTACCTCACTGCCCAGCAGCCCAATGGGAGTGCTTCTTCCCTCCCCTATATGGGGTAAGGGGTGGGGGTTCACATGGGTCATGAGGATTGCAGTTTGGGCACTCGGTCTCTAAAAGATTCACCATCACTGGTTTGGGCAATTGGGTTTAAATTATTCACCCAGGTTCATAAAGCTAGGAATTTCTAAGTTTTGAATGCAAGGCCTCCTTTCTCCAGGCCTGGCTCTCTATCCACCTAGATGCCCCTGCCCTACATATTTATAAAATCACAGCATCACACAGAATTTGATCTTGGAAACTATGTACACAGTTATTTGCATGCCATTTCCCCCCATTAAAATGTGAACTTCTTCAAGGCAGGTCCTATTTTTTTCTCTTTCTTTTAATTCCTGGTGCCTGACACACCAAAAATGCTTAATCAATGTTTGTTGACTGATTGACCCAATGACTCAGCATTTCCACCTGTTTACCTTTTCTCCAGCTGTTGCTTATTGCCTGACACCTTCCTTCCATCCCTCAATTCCCTTCCTCCCTACTTAGCTATCCTCTACCTATGCTTCAACATTCAGCTGAAGTCCTGCACCCTTCACAAGGTCTTCCCTGACTGCCAGAGTCTTCAGATGCCATTCTCCTTTCTAAATATTTGTAGAAATTGTTCTTCCTACTGGCTCATTTGGCACTTAGCTTATTCCACCTTATATTGTTATTTCCTACCTCCCCAGCTAGCTTGAGGGCAGAGATCATGTTTTCCACCATTCTGTATCTCCAGAGTCAAGCAAAGCACCCTAAGACTTATAGGACTGTCAATGGTTCAACATTTATTTGGCATCCACTATATCCCATGGGGGAAGCAGCTAGGAAGTTCAGTGGATAGAGTGCTGGGTCTGGAATCAAGAATCTTCCTGAATTCAAATCAAGGCTCAGATACTAGCTATGTGATCCTGGCCAGATCACTTAACCCTGGTTGCCTCAGTTTCCTCATCTGTAAAATGAGCTATAGAAGGAATGGCAAACCACCACCCTAGTATCTTTGCCAAGAAAACTCCAAATTGGGTAATGAGTTGGACACAACTGAAATGCCCCAATACCAACACATATCAGGTGCTTTTTTAGGTAATGAGTAGGATACAAGGATGAATTAGAGAGAGCTTATCCTCAAGGATGTTACCCAATCACAGAATTTCAGAATTGGAGGGGACAGCAATGGTTGTCTAGTCTAACCTGTTCCCCTCCCAAAAATCTTGTTGACAACAAACCCAACAAATAGTAGTGCAAACTTGGGTGGAAGACAGCTAATGCTGGATAATTCACTTCCTCCTGAAGTATTCGATTTTACTTTTGGATAATCCTAATTGTAAGGAAATATTTTCTTATATCAAGCCTAAAATTATCTCTATGCAATATGTACCATTGATGTTAGTTCTGACATGAGGAGCTAAATGGAAAAAATCTAACCTCTCTTCCACATATTTTTACAGATACTTGAAGACCACTATTATGTCCTTTCTGAGTCTTCTATTCATATGGTAAAACATTCCCATTTCCTAAATGATCCTCATGTGTTATGGCTCTTTACCATCCTGGGTTCTCAACTTTGGATGTTCTCCAACTTATTAATGTCTTTTAAAAATGTGGTGCTTAGGGGCAGCTAGGTGACTCAGTGGATAGAGAACTGGGCCTAGGTTCAAATTTGACCTCAGACACTTCCTAAATGTGTGACCCTAGGCAAGTCACTTGATTTAAATTGCCTAGCCTTTACTGTTCTTCTGCCTTAGAACCAATACCTGGTACTGATTCTAAGATGGAAGGTAGGAGTTTAAATAAAAATATGGTGCTCAGAAATGAGCACAGTAATCCACTCATGATTGGAATTAGGGCAGAATATATGTGGATTATCACCAACTTGTTCCTGAAGGCAGGGAGTAGTTAACTTTTTCATTTACCAGTGTTTAATGCAATGACACATATGCACATATACATATGATGCACTTACATGCATTATATACCGAATAATTGTTGAATGATGTCAAAGTGCAAACCACTAGAGACTTGAACTTTGGTGGTGATATTATGAAGAGAAGTGTGTATGAGAAATACAATTGAAAGATTTTCTAACCAACAGTATATGTGGAGTGATGGAGAGAGAGCAGCAAAATATTACATTATAGTTTCAAGCCTGGGTGACTGAGAGAATGGTGATACCATTAGCAGAAATAAGTCAGAGAGACTGATGAAAACAAAGAGTGCCAGCAATTTCAACCATCCATTTAAAAAAAAAAAAAACAAACTCCTAGCTAGATTGTCACAAAATTATAATTTTTGTTACTCTTAGTGAAGCATCATTTTCCCTGAGTAGTTCAGTGGTTTCTTCCTTATTAAACAGTTCATTGGTTATTATTTTTTCCAAGTTTCATTGATATATTTTGCTTTGACATTACAAACATTTACAGATTATACTCACTCCTACTCTGACAGAGTTCTCACAACAAAGCCAACAATTAAGCAAAATTAGCAGTACAGTGCAAGACCTTATCTGAATGGGTATGCAATATTCCACTTGAGAAAGATAGGTGGAACAATGGATAGAATTCTGGGTCTGAACACAGGAAGACTTAAAAAATAAATTAATTAGGGATGGGGTCCAGGGGAGTGCCACTAATTGGCTTAGTGACTGGAGAGCCAGGTCTGGAGATGAGGTCCTGGGTTCAAATTAGACCTCAGACACGTCCTAGCTATGTGACCCTGGGCAAGTCACTTAACCCCAGTTGCCTAGTCTTTACCATTCTTCTGCTCTGAAACCAATACAGTGTATTAATGATAAGAAGGTATGGGTTGTTTTTGTTTTAATTGGGATAATAGCAGTACATACCTCATAGAGTTGTTATGAGGATCAAATGAGATAATATTTGTAAATAGTACTTAGTATAGTGCCTGGCATATAGTTAGAGCTATATAAATGTTTATTCTCTTTCCCTGGCCCCAACCAATAGAACCTTCCACCAGTATGTTTTTTAAACCCTTACCTTCCATCTTAGGATCAAAACTGTATTATGGTTCTAAGAGGGAAGAGTGATAAGAGCTGGGCATTGGGGGTTAAGTGCCTTGCCCAGAGTCACATAACTAGGAAGTGTCTAAGATCATATTTGAGCTCAAATCTTCCTGATGTCTGACCCTATCCAGTACATTCACTGTACTACCTGGCTGTCAAAAGCAGGGTACTACAGTTAAAAAACAACAACAACAACAAAAAACAGCATTTCTCTAAGTATCTCTAAGCCTCAGTTTACTCTTATGGAAAATGAGGTAATTTTGTACAAAAGTGTTGTGAGCAAAGTGCTTTTTAAACCTTAAAGTGCTGTACAAATGTAAACAATCATCATTAAGTGAGGCTGAGTGGAGGACTTTGTGCAGATTCCTCTCATTTCTCTATTCTTAGCTCTCCAAGTTCATAGTCTTTTAAAGGCTCTCCTGCAGAACATGCAACCTTGAAAAATCATCTAATTTCTCTGGGTCACAGTTTCCTCACCTATAAAACAAGGGCATTGGACTGGATGACCTTTGGAGTCTTGCCCAGCTCTACATCTGTGATCCTGTGAAAACTGTAGACAAGTTAGACTCAAGGCAGACCTGCAGAAATTTGGAGTAATAGTTTGACATTGTCTCTAATGGAAAGGATTTATGGTTGGTCAGAAAGATCAGCTGCTGACTTTGCTTGAATTCACACCAAAAGAATCAACAGTTGTTTGTATGTTTTCCCAATATTGCCCACTTTGGAAAAGTTGGTGGTTTCTCAAAGAAGCAGTGGAAGTGCCTGGGATCCTCATTTGGCAAAATGTATTTTTTAATCAAAATAATTGACATAGATATTTCTGAGTTGGAAGTTTCTTATAAAGTAAATTTTTTTTTTTAATGAGAAGCATTAAGGCATACTTCCTCTGAAGGAAACATTTTACTTGGAAAATGAGAAACCTGAGCTAGTGGTTGATGCTTGGTAGGAATAGCTATTTCATGGCCCACAGACAAGTCATAATATCTAACAGTCCTTGACAGTCTATGGAAAATGCTCTTGATTAGAGAAATGCAAAGTAAAGCAGTCTGAGATCCTACCTCATATCCACTACATTGACAAAGATGACAAAAAAGGAAAATAATAAATGGCAGAGGGGCCAAGGGAAAACAGACATATTAAGACACTGTTGGTAGGCCTATGAATGGGTATAGCCATTCTAGAAAACAGTTTGGAATTCCACATGAAAATAATTACAGAGCAGTACCTGTCTTTTGGCCCAGCAGACCCACGGACAGGCCTATACCCAAGAGATCAAAGAAAGAGGAGAAGGTCCTTTGTGGACAACAATATTTCTACCAGCAGTTTTGTTGTGATGGTAAAAAAAACAAAAAAACAAAAACAGAAACTAAAGGGATGCCCATCAATATGAGGAATAGCTGAATAAGTTGTAGTGCATGAATGTGAGGCACTATTGTACACTAGTGAAGAAATAAATGATTTACAAGATCCATGGAAAGGCTCAGCAGAAGTGCTGCAGAGTGAAGAAAATGGAACCAAAAGAACAATCCATACTGTAAAATAAATCATAATTAATATTATTATCAATAACCTGTGATTAGTCATTATACTTTTAAAATTATTTTATTATGTAACATAATATCAGTATAAAATGATTCATTTAGAAGATTTTTTATAAACTGGTAAAGAAAAAAATGAGAACTAGCAGAATAATTTTCATAATAACAATGGTAAATGCAAACATTTTTGAAAGCTGTAAGACCTGTGATCAGCACAATGACTATCTCTGATCCAAAAGGCTCTATGATGAAGTATGGTACCAGATCCTGACAGAGAGACAAAATTAGGGTACAGAATTTATATATCTAAATATACATATATGTGTATATATATGTAGTATGTGCGTGTCTTATTTTCATCATATGTAGATATCTGCATATGTACACACACACACACACATATATATATATATATATATATATATATATTGTATATTGATATATTTATCCATAGCCAATGAGGGAGTTAGTGACATAGTAAGCAGAGCACTGGACTTAGAGTCAGGAAAACCTGAGTTCCAATTCAGCTTCAGACACTAGCTGTGTGACCCTGGACAAGTCACTTTTTTTCCTGACACTGCCACCCACCCCACCCCCCACAGTGAGGTAATGCTTCAGGATGCAGAAGGGCAGTAAGGGTATGATTCCTGCTCTCCAGTGGTTCTGGTCTTCTTATTTCAACTTGGAGAAACCCCTGGTCATTTTTCCTCCTTCTGGCTCCTTTTCTCTGACTGCCCTCCCCCAGGTCCCTTTGAGGCCCCTTTACCCTTCCCCAAAGAATTAATGTTTAAAAATTCTAGTACATTAACACACTGCTGGTGGGCTTATGAACGGCTCTAGCCATTCTAGAAAAGTTTCAAATAAAAAAATGTAAAAGTGATCTCAAAAAAAAGTTTCTTCATCTGTAAAATGAGAAGGAAGTGGTAAGGCAGTCCAGCATCTTTGCCAGGAAAACCTTAGATGGGGTAAGAAAGTCATACACAAATGAACAACACTATTAATAAGGAAATTCATTTTCCTTGATTGTGCATATTTGCTACAAAGGATTTGTTTTTCTTTTTTTTTTACATTGGAGTTAGGGGTATGGAAGGAAAAGGAAATGGATTCGTCTTATTTTATTGATATGGAGGGAGAAGGAAATGGATTTGTCTTATTTTCTTTTTTTAAAAGGGGGTGGGTGTTGCTATAATTATGGAATGTTGCCTGCACTTTCAGTTGAGATTACTATATTGTTAATTTTGCTTTGTTGTTTTGCCTGGTTCTAGGAGACGTCTTAGAGAGTAGGGGGGTAATTTGTAAACATTCGTAATGTAGAAACAAAATGCATCAATAGAACACTTTAAAAAAAAAGAAAATCTGTCAAAATGGCACATTTCTCATTTAAAAGCATGATGGGTTTATTCCACAATTGAAGGACATCCCTTTAGTTTTCATTTTTTCGGCACCACGGTGAAAGAGCCGGTAGAAATATTTTTGTACATAAAGGACCTTCTCCTCTTTTTTGATCCCTTTTGGATATAGACCTGGCGGTGGTATAGCTGGAGCTGGGTCAAAAGGCGTGCACTCTCCCAAGAATGGAGAGTGCTGTGTAATGAAGCTGGAAAGGGAGGTTAGAGGCTGACCATGTAGCACTTTAGATATGAGGCTAAGGAGACTTCAGAACCTAAGGCATTCTTTGTCAGTGGCCAGTGGGGAGCCCTTGAAGGGGGTGGAATAGGGAAGTCATATGATCAGAGGGAGCTACTGCTGAGGAGTTGAGAATTCTTGGAGAAGACTGACAAATGTGCTGGCAAGATGCTGACCCCCCCCAAAAAAAAACTGCAGGAAATCATTTTAGGGTGTTGTCCTGATTCTGAAGATTTGCTTTGGAGTTCCAGATACTTGGAATGAGTCAAATAGAACCTGCAGGCTTATGACCAAGTACAGAACCAAGAACAAGATGTATAGCGAAATAGTTTAAGTGACTGGGGAGGTGTTTCTGAGCTGATGAATTTTCGTGGGGGAGAATGATTCAATCTGAGGCCAATTGAAATGAGAATCTGAATCTCAGGAGGTAAAAGCCAACTAGCCTTTTATGTTGGATATTATTTAAGTTTAGTTCACTTCTTTTTCATTATTTGGTGATGATGCTAAATGGAGACGCTGTTAAAAACTCCCAAATGCTTGAAAGATTAAATGAAATATTAATTAAGTTAATATTTTAAGGAACTTAATCATAATAGATGTTAAAATCCTAAGGAATTTAAATCAATTTTCTAAGTGTTCAATGCTATCCAAAGTCACAGGGGTATCTAGGTAAGACAGGGGATAGTGTCAGGCCTGAAGATGGGAGGTCCTGGGTTCAAACCTGGCCTCAGACATTTCCTAACTGTGTGACCCTGGTCAGGTCACTTAATCCCAATTTCCTAATCTTTGTCACTTTTCTTAGAGTTGATAAATAAAACAGACCTAATATTTAAAAAAAAAAAAGACAGTCATAGATAACGGGACTATAAAATGCAAGGAAGGGACCTTAGAGAATAACTAATTCAAACCTCTAATTTTACCAGTGTAGAAACTGAGACCTGAGAGTGAAGTGACTTGCCCAAGGTGACACAGTGAGTGAGGACCAAAGTCCAAGTGTCTTGAATTCCAACCCTATGTTCATTCCACCATACTGCAGATTTTAGAGAAGTTGTAGTAATAACATAACCTCCTCCAAAAGCAGTGCCTTCTGGGCTGGTGAGCCCACAAAAATGTCTATGTATAAGATGCGCTCCTTTATTCATTTTGAAGGTGTTAATACAGTGATTTGGGTAGCTAGGTGGCAGCTTGGAGAGAGAGTTAGGAAGTCCTGAGTTCAAATTTCTCTTCAGACACTGATCCTGGGCAGGTCACTTCATGTCTATTTACCTCAGTTTTCTCATCTGTAAAGTGGGAATAATTATAGCACCAAACTTGCCCAGTTGTTATGAGGATCAAATGAAAAAATTGTGGGCATCTGGGTGATGCATTGGGTAGAGTGCTGAACCTGGCAGCCTGAATTCAAAGTTGCCCTCACTTATTAGTTGTGTGACCCTGGGTAAATGATTTATTCTGGAAAAGGAGGACAATAATAGCACCTACTTCCCAGGTTTTTGGTGAGGATAAATTTAGATAATAATTGCTTAGCAATAAGTGATATTATTAGATAATAAAGTGCTTAGCACACTGACTGGAACACAGTAAAGACTATATAAATAAATGTCATTTTTTGTTAAACCATTTAATCCCTTCTGACTCTTTGTGACCCTATTTGGGATTTTCTTAGCAAGGATTCTGGAGCAGTCTGCCATTTTCTTCTCCAGAGTCCCCATTTTATACTTGAGGAAAATGAGGCAAACAGAGGTTAAGTGACTTGCCCAGGGTCACACAGCTAGTGACTAGATTTTAACTCAGGTCCTCCTGACTTCAGACCTTGCACTCTGTCCACTGTGTCACCTTGCTGCCCTTATACAAATAAATTACAATAATATAATAAAAAGTAAAAATAAAAATAGGCAAATAAATGTGAGCTCTAATTAATATCATGTTTGTAAGGGACTCAGAAACAGAGACTGTCAGCAGGCACCTATAGTAAACACTTAATAAATGCTTGCTGCCTGGCTGACTAAAATATAGGGCAAGGGCTCGTGTTGTCTGAGGGCAGGGAATGTAAATGTACACTCCTGGAATCGAGGCTTTGTTTGCTTCTTAAAATGCCACTGATTATTTTCAACTTCTTCCAAAGGGTACAAACAATGTGTATTTAGAAAGCCAGTGTAGTGGAAGTCTCTGCAGGAAAGCCCCCAGGGAAAGCAAGCATACACATTTTTTTTTTTGAAACTTGACTTATATTTTGCTTCAGACAGAAATAACCGACTCCTCTGTGATGCCCATGGAGTAAGGAGGGGCGGGAGGAATGCTTGCATTTTCATAATGCCCTCCTTGGAGAAGTTCAAGGCATTTTATAGATTGCTTGATTTCCCCCATGCTATGGACTCCTCTTTTCTACACAGCTGATGCTCCAACATGCAGAGGTTAAGTGACTTCTCTAAGGGCACCCTCTGAGGCGATGCCAGGGCCAGGAATAGAATTCCTGAGTCCCCTTCATTGTGTGGCGGTGCCACTGTAATAGAGAGCTGGTACCATGAAATGACTTGGAGCTGCACCCAGCCCTGAATGACATCTTTGTACTTTTAGAAGGAGGATCGTATAAAGGGCAGAGTCAACCTTATTTATATTGGCATTTGTTATTAACTGCACAAGGCCTTTTGAAAGTGGCCACCTCCAGGGGAGCTTGTCTAGAATTAACCCAGGAGGCAGGCAGGAGTTTCATGGAAAGGGACTCACGAGGAGGGAAATGTAGAGGCATTATTCAGAGGCATTATTCAGTAACCAGGGCAGGGAGATAGAACTCAACTGGGTACTCCTGGTTTCTTTTCTCTCCCAGACACCAAAACCCTTACCTTCTGTCTTCGAATTGATATGGTTGGGGGCGGCTGGGTTGTTAGTGGATGGAGAGCCAGACCTAGAGATGGGAGGTCCTGGGTTCAAATTTGGACTCAGACACTTCCTAGCTGTGTGACCCTGGGCAAGTCACTTAACCCCAATTGCCTAGTCTTTATGGCTCCTTTGTTTTGGAATTGATTTTAGTATCAATCAAACTGATTTAGCATCAATAGCAATTCTTAAAAAAAAAACAAAAACCCTCACCTTCCATCTTAGAATCAATATTGTATATTGGTTCCAAGGCAGAAGAATGGTAAGGGCTAGGCTATGGGGGTTAAGTGACTTGCCCAGAGTCACACAGCTAGGAAGTGTCTGAGACCAATTTGAATCTAGGTTCTCTCAACTCCAAGCTGCCCTTTTACTCATGGTTCCTTAAATGTTTCTGCTTCTTTGACCTTCATTTCTATTCCACCAACATTTGGGGTTTGTGTGTGTTTGTGTGTGTATGTGTGTGCGTGTGTGCTTTTAAAATAAGCTTTTAAAATTATTATTTTATAATATAATTTTTTAATTGCATTAATGTATTGTTTGATTGGTTGGTTACATTTAAATTCCCAGGTATCCTTCTCTCCCTCCCCTTCCCACAGTAGGGAAAGCATAACAACAACAACAACAAAATATGTATATATAGACAGTATCTTTTCTGTTTCTATTTGTTTGTATCTATTTCTTTGGAAGTAGCCATTCACAGATTATTCTTCAGACATTGGCTCTGTCACTATATATATGATGTTCTTTTGGCTCTACTCATTTTGTTTTGATTATGAGCTTTTTGAGAGCAAGGGCTATACTTTATTGAGGGCATTGTGCAATATAAATGATTAATTAGTGTTTTCTAAATTGGATTAAAATTGCACTGATTTTAAATGAGTTGTTAGATTATATTCAGTTGTGTCCAATTCATTGTGATCCCATTTAGGGTTTTCTTGGCACAATTATTGGAGTGGTTTGCTTTTTCCTTCTCTGGCTCGTTTTACAGGTGAGAGAGCTGAGGCAAACAGGGTTAAGTGACTTGCCCACAGTTACACAGCTAGTAAGTGTCTGAGGTTAGATTTGATCTCTGGAAGATGAGTCTTCCTGACACCAGGCCAGGCACTCTATTCACTGTGCCACTTAACTGCCCATTGAATGAGAAGAGCTGGTTCAAATCCCAGATCTGTTACTTCTTGCTTGTGCCACTTTGCACAAGACAATGAGCATTTTGAGTGCTGTTTCTTAATCTATAATAAGAGAGGGTTGAATTAGATAAGAGGCTCTTGACCTTTTTGTAGTTTAGGTTTCTTTGGCAGACTGGTGAAGCCCCTTTCCAGAATAATGTTTTGAAATGGATAAAATAAGTCACAAAGGATTACAAAGAAAACAAAAGAGTTGTGAAAATCATAATACAATTTTCCATATAAGTTCACTGACCTAAAATCTATCCACGGAACTTTTAGGAGTCCATGGTCCCTAGGTTAAAAGCCCTCAGACTAAATGATTTCTAGGTTACCTTGTATTTTAAATGCAATCTGATATTTGGGAAACCCAGTGGAAGATATTAGAAAATAGCAAGGCAGTAATGAAGATGTCATTTGTCCCCTTGAAATTCTGTTATTTGGTGCCTTTCTTTAAACAAATGTGTAATATCTTCCTACCTGACTGTGGCAAATGGCTTGGTCTTTCCTGTGCTTTTGAAAGAAGCATTAGCTAAATGTTGGAGGGGATGTGGGAAAATTGAGATATTAATGCATTGTTGGTGAAGTTGTGAACTGATCCATTCAATCTAGAATGAAACATAAAGGGCTGTAAAACTGTGCATACCCTTTGACTCAGCAGTACTGCTACAAGGACTAAATCCCAAAGAGATAAAAAAAACCAAAATGCAAAAATATATTTATAGTAGCTCTTTTTTTGTGGCAAAGAATTGGAAATTGAGAGAATATCCATCAATTGGGGAATGGCTAGAGAAGTTATGGCATATGATTATGATGGAATATTGTTATTTCTTATAAGAAATGAGGAGTAAGTAATAGGATTTCAGAAAAATATGAAAATATTTATATGAATTGACATAAAGTGAAACGAGCAGAACCAGGAGAACACTGTATGCAGTAACAGCAATATTATACTTTGGTCAACTGGAAATGACTTAGTTATTCTCAGCGATACAAGGATCCAGGACAATTCTAAAGGATTCTTGATGAAAAAATAAAAGTTATCTGCCCCCACAGAAAGAATTAATATAGTCTGAATGCAGATCAAAACTTACTTTATTTTTTTCATGGGCTTTGTTTTTTTGGGTTTGTTTTCTTTTACAATATAATACTATGGAAATATGTTTTGCATAATTTCATATGTATAACTTATATCAAATTGTTTTCCTTCTCAATAAAGGGGGAGGGGAAGGAAGAAGGAAGAGAATTTGGAATTCAAAATTTTGAAAACAAATTTTAAATAAATTGCTTTTACATGCAATTGGGAAATATATAATTAAATTGAAAAATAAACATTTTTTAAAAAGAAAGAAGCATTTGGAAAATATATCAACAGACTTTATATATCATGACACCTGATAATTAAGACTTTAGTACTCTAAGGAATTTGTGTTTGCATTGATATGAGTTCCAGTGAAGATCACTGTCTGTTGATGCCTGCCCATCCTAGTAACTTTTAATTTTGTCTTCCCATAATTTTCACACAGGAATCCAAGCAATTTACTGTGTGCCATCTCATTCCTTTGTCATTGTTTCAATACAAATGAAATGTGGGCATTGTCTATCAGTTATCCCTCATTTTTGCCATATATACTTTTCCATTTTTTCCTCTAGTCATATAATTTTCTGATGACATCTTTCATGCCACCTCTTCCATGCAATTGCTTATTTATAAACATATTACATACAGCCTTCTGCCCACTTTGCATTTTTCCTTTACTTTTTAGATAGTTTTAAACGTCAGTTCTTTAGAGACTTTCTAGTATGTTACAAAGTTTGGGTTTTATTTCAGGTAGAATCTTAAGGTAACTGGAAGTATTATATGATATTTAGTCATTTTTTTAGTCATGTCCAACACATCCTGACCCCAGTTGGGGTTTTCTTGGCAAAGATACTGGAATACTTTGCCATTTCCTTCTCCGGATCATTTTACAGATGAGGAAAACTAGGCAGATGTGGTTGTGACTTGTCCAAGGTCACAGAGCTACTAAGTATCTAAAGTTGGATTTGAACCCATAAAGATGAGTCTTCCTGACTCTAGGTCCAGCACTCTAATTCACTTCACCACCTAGCTTCCCAGGTTAGGCATACTGGGCATTAATTATTGATCTTCTTCCTGTCATTTTTTGTTCTTGGAAGAAACAAGGCTTTTAGTATCATTCTATCTTTCAGAAACCCTGTAATTCTTCATTGTCCTCTAAATAGTTTTGCCTTTTCCATGGATCCCCTCTGTGTACTCCAGTCACATTTCCCACCATTTTTTTCAGTGCCATTTCCTCTTTCTAATGTAGCAATCTGGAGCTGTAATGTTAGGATGCCAAATGCAGAGGCTCTAATTCCCTTTGTAGTAAAAAAGCAACTTAACAGTCTTTTCAGATCTTTTCCATTTTTCATCTGTTTGTTAATCTGATTCCAGTTTTACCTTTAGATGTTCATGGGGGTGATTTTTGCTTAGTTTGATCTCTAATCAAGCTTTCTTTAAAATAGTTTTCTCCAGTGATTCTCACTGACATGAGCAGAATCTATTCTGGAGTCAGCTTTTATTGACTTTCAAGAGTCAATGTCCACTGTGAGTATTTGCATTTGGAAATCAACAAACATAACAAATTAGTGAGAGGCAGATGATGGTGCAATGAGTAGAGTTCCAGATCTGAGTTCAAATCTGCCCTGAAACACTAGATTGTGATCCAGGGCAAGTAATTTAATCTTTGTTTGCCTCAATTTCCTCAACTCTAAAATAGGCATAATAATATTACCTGCTTTGTAAGATTGTTGTAAGGGTCAAATACTCTTACATATCTCAAATATGAGGTAATATTTGTAAAAAAGTTCTTAGCATAGCACCTGACAGGAGCCTCTATGTAAATACTATACAAATGCCAAACCCCTCCCATTCTCTCCCTTTCCAAATCAGGGATTGAGTTATTGTTTTATTTATTGTCTAGACAAAGCATCTGAGCAAATTTTAATAATGCAGATTAAATTTTAAAATATGTTGTGGATACATCACCTACCTACCTCTTATCCCCAGAGAGATGATTGTTAAACATTTCCCAACATATTCCTGGCTGAATTCATGAATTGTGAATTGGAAAAAAAAAAACCACACTGCCTGTTTTTTTTTTTTTCCATATATATTTAATAAGCAGGGAGTTCAGGTCAATTCTTCAAATCCCATTAAGAACCATATGATAGTTGCTCAAAGTAAATACCCAGGTGATTATGTAATTGTTAAAGGAGTTTGGACACATTATGAAAATTCTAAAATTACTGGGCCAATTATATCTCCATTATTTTTGGCCCTATACTAGTCTTAATTATGGCTTATATATCTAATAAAGGGACATAGAGATATTAATTGTGATTATTAACCATATAAATTGTTCACTTTATGACACTTAAGCAACTGAGTTATTATAGAGAGTTTTCAAAATCATTATAATTACTTCTGGAACCCTGAGTGTGAACTTTAAATTATTCCACCCTACTTAGATCTTACTTTATGGGGAAGATAAAGTTGTGATCTCCTGATTGAATAATGAAGGTACTTAGCTCTTACTTTATAGTGAAGCTAGAACTTTAAGCTAAGTCTATTTTTAGATCTTACTACACAAAGGCGTTAAGTAACTGTGAAGAGTAAATTAATCACAAAAAAGGTTAAGTAACTAACAAAAGGTGAACTTAACAAATAAGTGTTAAGTAACTCAAAAGATATAACCTAATCAAAGAAGATGAGAACTAAAGAATGGGCAGTCCTGGAAAAAAGCCTTTGATGTGATTGGTAGACATGAAAATTTAGAGGAGGAGACACAAGAGGAAAGGTCTTTGGCATCACTTCCTCTCTTGGGTACCCTTTTGGTGGTGGAGAGGTGGCTGGTGGCAGCTGGGCCTTTTGGCATCTTGGCATGGCTACATCTATTATCCGGTTCGGTGGTGAGTTTCTGGCTGAGTTTTTCCTCCTTTACTTTCCAAACTTTATCATCTTAGAAACCTCTAATCTCCTTCAGAGACCTAGTGGCAGAGATTTTGAACCTCCCCTTGGCACAGGCCAGGCGGGAGATACCTATCCTATGCCCTCTTTACTCTTTCTCCTTAAATCCTTCCCTCTACATTAATTAAAATTACCATAAATCTCCAGACTACCTTGGGTATTTTATTTGAGATTTTCCCCTGTAAAGATTAAAATTTAGAAATATGGGGAGACTGAGGCAGGTAGAAATTAGTTTCTCTCTGCAAGGAATATTATATTTTTTTAGAGGTTTATTAAAGGTTAAAGATTAAAGAAAATACAGAATAAGAAAAAACACGTCACGGAAGAGACTCATCTGCTCCAAAACGGAAGTCCAAAAGAAGAGAAAAGAGCCAAAAGCCTTTGCCATCAGCTTAAATCCTTCCTCGATCTCGGCCCACCTCAGAATTTCCGTGAGATTACAAAGCATTTTGTGGAAGTGGAGCAAGGACTTGTGGGGATTGAAGTCCAGAGTTCAAATCTCAATTTTACACCCCTGGCGACCAATTAACTTAGATATTAAGTCACAACCCTAAAATTATCTTTACATGAGTCAATTGTCAGCTGTTGAATGTGCATTTTATTTAAGAGATATGCTTTATAGTTCATTATAATAGGGCTATAGGTTGTAATCTCAAACCACAATTCTTATAATCAAGTCACTTTATTTTCTGTTAAAAAAAAACAAAACTCTTACCTTCTCTCTTAGAATCAATACTGTATGTTGGTTCCAAGGCAGAAGAGTGATAAAGGATAGGCATTTATGGTTAAGTGACTTGCCCAGGAACACATAGCTAGAAAATGTCTGAGTCCAAATTTGAAACCAGGCAGGACCTCCCATCTCTAGGCCTGGCTCTCACTCAACTGAGCCATGTAGCTGCCCCACATCAAGTCACTTTAAATAAAATTTGCTTTGATTTTTACATGCAATGAATTCTATTTCCCATTGTGTAAGAAGGAATCTATTCCTAATATTTTATTTTTCATGTGTATTCATTGAATAAAGGCTATAAGTCTAACTGTGAAGTACATAGTTACAGTAAAAAAGATTCCCAGGACAACATAATGAAGAAACACATAAACATTAGAGCTATCCAGTAAGCTAAAAGACTTTCTTGGGAAGTAGTGAACTCCCTGTCACTCTCGACAATCAGAATTTGAGTGACCACTTGTCAGAGATGTCATAGAAGTGATTGATTCATGCTTCATTTAGTGGTTTGACTAGATGAATACCTAAGTATAAAGCAAGTCTAAGATACTTTGAGTTTGACATTTCCTTGACCCGTCATCATCTACATCAGTGGTGTCAAACTCAAAAATAAGGAAAAACACATTAGAGGGCTATATATTAACTTAGGAAACCACATATTGACATTATTTATGTCATATTTTATTTTCTTTGTTAAATATTTCCCAATTATATTTTAATCCAATCCAGATAGCCCCAGACTAGTTTGATACCTCTGATGCATACCTATTTAGATGCCATTGAAGTATCTGACACAGAAATAATCTCAGACATGAAATTTAGTATAGACCTAACATGACCCTCATTCCCAAGGAATTTACAGTTCTATAAGATTTCAGAATCAACAAAGAAAAATAATAACTTAAATACTTCAGTTATCTGTGATTGCTATTCTTTAAACCAACATATTTCTTACCCGTTCCACATATTATCAATCAGTTTTTTTTTTTATTGTGGTCAAAAAATAATCACCCAGTAGGCAAACTTCCTGCCAAAGATTGTCCACAGTTTGCTTGACTGCTTCTCTTGCAACAGATGCATTCTGTCACTTGTTCTATCCTTCCCAGTTTGATGAAACACCCCAAAAAAGACTTTAAGATGCCCTAAACCTTAATTGATTCAATCAACAAGCAGTTGCTCATGCCTTAATACTATTGGTCATGGTGCTTAGACACACATAGTAAAAACCTTTGCAGTTGTGCTGTTTATGTGTATTCTATCTAAGATTTTTACTTCTTCATCTATTCTTTGTTATATGAAAAAGAAGGGCAGAAATGGTTATAAACAAATAAAGCAATGCTATTTCTATCTTGTTAAATATATTCTGCACTAAAGAAATACCAAACTATGCAACAAGATCAGTTTTTTATAATCCTCTTATTTTTATATATTTTAGTTTATATTGGTTATTGATATATATTCTGTGAGATGTGGATTTCTATTTTGACGTGTTTTTGTTTGCTAATGATTGCTAAATTAATAATGAAAAGAAAAAAATTAAAATAAAGTAGGAGACAGTTGGAGAATGGAATATAGTCTAATTTGGTTGCCATATAGATTATATCAGAGCAGGTTGTGTGATAGAAAGCTGGAAAGGCAAACTGGAGCTCTATTGGGAAGGGCTCTGGATTGCCAGGATGAAGAATTTTGGCTTCATTTGGTAGGTGTAGGAGAGCTATTAAATATTTTTTAATGGTGTAGCAACAAGATCAGAACTGTGCCTTGGGAATATTCATTTGGTAGCAGTAGGTAGAATGGATTCGAGTCTGAGGGTAGGGAACCCCAGTTAGAATATTGTATTAGTTTAAGCAAGAGATGAGAGAGACCTAGTGGTAGCAGTGGAGATGTTTAGGAAGGGATGCATATGAGAGATATTACAAAGGCAGATGGGAGAGCACCTTTGGTTGTTTAGCTAGATGTGGACTTAGAGGGCAGGTATCAGTATAAATATAACTTTTAAAGTTCCAAGCCTGGATAACTATATATGGAGGTGACATTGACAGAGGTATATATCAGGAAAAGAAGGAATAAAGTTTAAAGGGAAAAGTGATGTTTAGTGGTGGACCTGTTGAGTGGAAGGTATCTTGGAGAGATGCCTCAGTTGCTTTAGAATGTATCAGATTCAAGGAAATTATTTTTTCCCTGCTAGATAGGGTCTAAGAAGGTGTCTATGGTAAAGGATGAACTGCAGAAATAATAATAGCTTATGTTTATTTCTGTAACACTTAAAAGTTTATGAACTACTTTAAGTCTCTTTTCTCATTTTCAACTTAGCCACATTGTAAGATAAATAGTGCATATGGGATTATTCCCCTTTTATAATGGAAGGAAATGAGGCTGTTAGGGGCAAGATTAATTGTTAGTGTTCATACATCTGGTAAGTGGCAGAACCAAGATTTAAACCCACTTCTTCTCATTCTAAAGTCCAGTGGTTATTCCACTACCGTGATTAAAGGGTGAAGAGGGAGAGAAGATGAATAATTTTATA